>NC_090337.1:65327656-65585347 GCF_035084215.1 Heptranchias perlo | reverse complement strand
TAATGGCAACACGAGCTTGAGTATTAAGTCCTTACCAACCCTCGGTCCAAAACTGTAACCCGTTTCTCCTTCCAGATTCTGATGCAGGAACTGCATGTTTCCAGAATTTTGTTTTTAAATTGAGCTTCAGCATTAATTTTTTTTGATTTGTACTGATAAATGTTTGATTACTAATGAGAATGAAGGGATAAGTATGTACTGTATTGAAAGAACTGCATGGAGCCATCGATGGTTGCTGTGCTGCTGGTGGTGGGTGAGGACTAGAGGGGCTAGGATTCCGTCACTGCCAAAGCTGAACAGTGGAGACAAGGGGAATGAACAGTTATTCTGGAGTTTTGCTATCACATTTGAGGATCATGGGGTATTATAGAGAACTTTTGATGAATGCAACAGCTGCTTGCATTATACAGTGCCTTTAATGTAGTAAAACGTCACCAAGGCGCTCAGAAGTGCCATTATCAGACAAAATTTGACACCGAGCCCACATGGAGACATTAGAACAGGTGACCAAAGCTTGATTGAAGAGATTGGTTTTAAGTAGTGACTTAAAGGAGGAGAGAGGTGGAGACGTTCAACAACAACAACTTGCATTTATATAGCGCCTTTTAACGTAGTAAAACATCCCAAGACGCTTCATAGGAGCGATGATCAAACAAAATTTTCACACCGAGCAGCATAATGAGGTATTAGGACAGGTGACTAAAATCTCGGTCAAAGGGGTAGGTTTTAAGGAATGTCTTAAAGGAGGAGGAGAGAGAGGCGGAGAGGTTTAGTGAGGGAATTCCAGAGCTTGGGGCCGAGGCAGCTGAAGGCACGGCCGCCAATGGTGGAGTGATTAAAATCTGGGATGCTCAAGAGACAAGAATTGGAGGAGCGCAGAGATCTCGGAGGGTTGTAGGGCTGGAGAGGTTACAGAGATAGGGAGGGACAAGGCCACGGAGGGATTTGAAAACGAGGATGAGAATGTTAAAATCGAGGCGTTCCCGGACCGGGAGCAATGTAGGTCAACGAGCGCAGGGTGATAGGTGAACGGGACTTGGTCGTGAGTTAGGATACAGGCAGCAGAGTTTTGGATGAGCTGAAGTTTATGGAGGGTGGAATATGGGAGGCCAGCCAGGAGAACATTGGAATAGTCGAGTCGAGGCAACAAAGGCATGGATTATGATTTCAGCAGCAGATGAGCTGAGGCCAGGGGCGGAGACGGCAATGTTACAGAGGTGGAAGTAGGTGGAGCGGATATGTGGTCAGAAGCTCATTTCAGGGTCAGATAGGAGGCCAAGGTTGTGAATGGTCTGGTTCAGCTCAGACAGTGGCCAGGGAGAGGGATGGAGGTTTGCAGCGGGGACCAAAGACAATGGCTTCAGTCTTCCCTTTAGGGAGGGCATTCCAGAGCTTAGGGCCTAGACGGCTGAAGGCACGGTCGCCAGTGGTGGATCGAAGGAAATCGGGGGTGCACAGAGATCTCTCAGGGTTGTAGGGCTGGAGAAGGTTACTGAGATAGGGAGGGGTGAGGCCAGGGAGGGATTGAAAACAAGGATGAGAATTTTAAAACTGAGGTGTTGCTGGACCAGAAGCCAATGTAAGTCAGTGAGCACAGGGATGATTGGTAAACCGGACTCGGTGCGAGTCAAGATACGGGCAGCAGAGTTTGGATGAGCTCAAGTTTTCGGAGAGTGATATGGTAGATTGTACATGTCTGTGGAAGGAGCAAGCCTTTTCTCATTCCATGTACTCCTGCATTCATTCCAACTCTAACCATGCAATGGTAGATATCAGCCACGGATACGAGTCTTGTGGAGTAAGTGGTTATAACACTGGACTGGCAACCCGGAGAGTCAATGTCACAATGGCAAATTGTGAAATTGAATTCAATAAATTGGGTAATCTGTTGTAGAAACCCCTCTTTCACTAATGTACTTCAGGGAATGGAACCTGGCACTTCCTGTGCAGTCCGGCCCACACTGTGTATCACTTAACACCTTCTGAGTTGGCCTAGCAAGCCACTGTTGTCAGAGCAGCCAAAGGCTCCCACATCCTGAGAAATATTTTTTTAAAAGTACCTTTGAGTTTCAGTGCTGAGGGAGCGCTGCGCTGTCGGAGGGGGCGGCGCTGAGGGAGCGCTGCGCTGTCGGAGGGGGGTGGCGCTGAGGCAGCGCTGCGCTGTCGGAGGGGGGGCGGCGCTGAGGCAAGCGCTGCGCTGTCGGAGGGGGGCGGCGCTGAGGCCAGCGCTGCGCTGTCGGAGGGGGCGGCGCTGAGGGAGCGCTGCGCTGTCGGAGGGGGGCGGCGCTGAGGGAGCGCTGCGCTGTCGGAGGGGGGCGGCGCTGAGGGAGCGCTGCGCTGTCGGAGGGGGGCGGCCGCTGAGGGAGCGCTGCGCTGTCGGAGGGGGGCGGCGCTGAGGGAGCGCTGCGCTGTCGGAGGGGGGGCGGCTGGGGCGCTGCGCTGTCGGAGGGGGGGCGGCGCTGAGGGAGCGCTGCGCTGTCGGAGGGGGGGCGGCGCTGAGGGAGCGCTGCGCTGTCGGAGGGGGGGCGGCGCTGAGGAGCGCTGCGCTGTCGGAGGGGGGCGGCGCTGAGGAGCGCTGCGCTGTCGGAGGGGGGCGGCGCTGAGGGAGCGCTGCGCTGTCGGAGGGGGGGGCGGCGCTGAGGGAGCGCTGCGCTGTCGGAGTGGGGGGCGGCGCTGAGGGAGCGCTGCGCTGTCGGAGGGGGGGCGGCGCGGAGGGAGCGCTGCGCTGTCGGAGGGGGGCGGCGCTGAGGGAGCGCTGCGCTGTCGGAGGGGGGGGGCGGCGCTGAGGGAGCGCTGCGCTGTCGGGAGTGGGGGCGGCGCGCAGGGGAGCGCTGCGCTGTCGGAGGGGGGGCGGCGCTGAGGGAGCGCTGCGCTGTCGGAGGGGGGGGCGGCGTCTGAGGGAGCGCTGCGCTGTCGGAGTGGGGGCGGCGCTGAGGAGCGCTGCGCTGTCGGAGGTGGGGCGGCGCTGAGGGAGCGCTGCGCTGTCGGAGTGGGGGCGGCGCTGTCTGAGCGCTGCGCTGTCGGAGTGGGGGCGGCGCTGAGGGAGCGCTGCGCTGTCGGAGGGGGGGCGGCGCTGAGGGAGCGCTGCGCTGTCGGAGGGGGGGCGGCGCTGAGGGAGCGCTGCGCTGTCGGAGGGGGGGCGGCGCGCAGGGTGTTCACCCACTGTCCTGGCCAACATTCCTCACTCTGTCAACACCAAAAACAGATTAACTGTGACCTTACTATGTGCAAATTAGCTATCTACATAACAGTGACTACACTTCAAAACATAATTTATTGACCATGAAGTGCTTTGAGATGTCACAAGGAAGGTGCTATATTAATGTGAGTTATTTATGTTGGTGTATTTCTGTACATTGACCATCCACTGGTTAATCTGAGCCTCTGCCAGGGGCAGTGAGCGGGTGGCTATGTGAGTGAGATTGCTCAGAAGTGGACTGCATTGCAGAGTTTGCATTAAAGCAAGCTTTATGTTTCATTGCTGGACTCACCCAGGCAATTGGTTGCAATGGTTTATGCAATTCTTCTCTTTCTCAATCCCTGGCTGTGTCCTCAGGCTGGGGACCATTAGAATCTCTGTTTGAGTCCATTGAAAACAAGGTGAAAAATTGTTATAGGAACAGGAGTCGGCCATTCAGCCCCTTGTGCCTGCTCTGCCATTTGATAAGATCATGGCTGATCTGTGATCTAACTCCATATACCTGCCTTTGGCCCATATCCCTTAATACCTTTGATTGCCAAAAAGCTATCTATCTCAGATTTAAATTTAGCAATTGAGCTAGTATCAATTGCCGTTTGTGGAAGAGAGTTTCAAACTTCAAATAGGATAGAATTAGTATTTTTAATTTGGTGTATACAGTTCTGCATTTAATGCTTTAAGAATATTTTTCATTCTCTAGTAAATCCAAGATTTTAGATGGGCTAACTTGGTCACTGGAGTGATCCTTGTCCTTGCCATAATTATCCCTCAACCAACACTATTAAAACAGATTATCTGCTCATTATCACATTGCTGTTTGTGGGTCCTTACTGTACTCAAATTGGCTGCCGCGTTTCCTACATTACAACAGTGACTACACTTCAAAAAAGTACTTAATTAGCTGTAAAGCACTTAGGGACGTGCTGAGGTCATGAAAGGCGCTGTATAAATGCAAGTCTTGTTTTTTGTTGGTGGTTGGAGTAGCAGAGGTGAAATCACTGGAATCATCAAACAATTGTTTGGCTCGATGGGAGATGAGCTAAGGTGGGCTAAATGTGATTCCTCATCCATATTAATCCTGTAGTTGGAAGGGAGCGCAGTAGAGTCTGATTGATGCCTTCTAAATCCTGGAAACTGGTGGGTACGGTTATGTTACTGGACTGGACTTGTAATCCGGAGAATGAGTGTTCAAATCCCACCATGGCAGTTTAAGAATTTGAATTCAGTTTTTAAAAAAGCTGATACCAGGAAACGTGATCGTGAAATCTCAACTGGTTCACTAATGTCCTTTAGGAAAGAAAAGCTGCTGCCTTACCCAGTCTGGATTATGCAGTTGACTTTTAACTGCCCTCTGAAGTAGCCTAGCGAGTCACCCAGTTGTTTCAATAAGAACCCCCACCTCAGGGCAACTAGAATGGGGCAATAAATGCCAGCCTTGCCAGCAATGCCCACATTCCAAGAATGAATAAAAATAAACTGGTGCAAGGGATAATTTCTCAAAAGGAGGTATTAAGTTGGGCTCAGTGAAGTCGGCCACTTGATAGTTTTACTCTGTGGATTGATCACTATTTTCTGTTTACTTCTAGCTGCCAGTGAGGAGATGAGTCGGGATTTGGAACACCTACCCCGTGAACATTCGAACCCTGTGCCTTCACTGCCATTCCGAGATGAGAAACAGGAGACCGTCGTAGTTAGGCCTTACCCACAGGTGCAGACTCACACGCAGCCACTAACCGCAGCCCAGCATCATGTGCAGCAGCCTGGGGTGCCCGTCACACTGGGTGCTCCTCCCACACACCTAGCACAGGCCACTCAGCTTTCTTTCCCGGAAGGACTAATGAAGGTATGCAGACTTCTTGTACAGTCTTTAACAGAACCCTCTGGGTTTTCTGAGCGCGGTCCAGGAAGCATGGCCTTGTGACCTTAAGCATGCAACTGAGATGGATTTTAAGCTGGCAATGACCATGCTCCTGTTTACTACCAGTGTTCCATTCACCATTGCATCAGCAAGCATCCCAGGTGGTTTTATTTTGATGTCGGCAGCATTTCATTCTGGCATGTGGCAGCGCTATGGTTGTCTGCCCAGCACTCTGCAAGTGGGTTATGTTTCTCCATATGTTCTGATTGGGGCTTAGAGGGTTAACTAATCTGGGCAAGTTGCATAAACTTGGCATGTATTCACTTGGGTTTGGGAGATCGAGGGGTGATCTAATCGAGGTGTTCAAAATAATAAAGGGATTCGATAGAGAAACTATTTCCTCTGGTGGGGGAGTCAAGAAATTAGAGCTAGGATGTTTAGGAGTGAAATCAGAAACAATTTTTTACACAAAGGGTAGTGGAAATCTGTAAGTTTCTCCCCCCCCCCCCCCCCCCCCAAAATCTCAAAAGGCTGTGGGATTCCAGGACTATTGGAGCTTTCGAGACTCAGAATAATAGATTTTTGTTGGGTAAGGGTATCAAGGGATGTGAAACAAAGGCGGGTAAATAGAGTTGAGGTACAGATTAGCCATTATCTAATTGAATGGCAGGGCAGGCCTGAGGGATTGAAATGGGCTCCTCCTGTTCCTATGCCCATGCTGATCTGCTGTGGCTCAGGATTGCTCCAAAGTCAACGCACTCGGTGACACGTCAGCTTCAAGTTCCATACCAGTAAGACCAAGCTCAGCAACGTAGCGGCAAGTGGTTGCAAAACCTTTTGGAGCTTGTGTGCCTTGCACAAGTTGGAGTGCTGGATGTGGTTCTTTCCAGTCTTACGATTTCAAGAAAGGATATTAAGCTGGGCTCATTATCCTGAGTGAAGTCAAATCACCATCCCCTGGGTCTGTCAGCACTGAACAGATTGGCCTCAATTATTTCAGAATGACTCATACATCTCCTGGGATGTTGCTTGTGTGGTGAGTCAAAGAATATGGAAACTCTTTGATTGTAACTTTTTTTTCAAGAGGAATGATTCCAAATAGGAGCATGCTTTTTTGATTAGCAATCAGAAGAGAATGACTTTTTTTTGTGCTCGGGACACGTTTAAAAATGTGATGCACGCCATAAACTGGACTTTTAATATAGTAGAATTTTCCAGGGGCCCATCTGAATATAATGTAAGGTCTAGAAGTGCACTGTCCCTGCTGGGATTCGCTAACTTTAGGTGAGTTTAAAAAGTCCTGGTAGAGGAATCCATGACTTCACTATGAAATAGACATGCTTACTGCCTGACAACATAAACAGAGAACTTGTATTTTGAGCCTTGTCAGTGTGTTCCAATAAGTAACGCACTCTTATTTTAGTTCTCAGCTAGGGCTGTCCAGGTTCTCGGAGCCCAGCGTAACTATGGCCCTATATTGTTTCCAGCGGTAAGTAAATGATACCCTTCCCAAAAATCTGACAGCTGGTTGCCACATATTAAAAACACGTCAAATGTTATTTATTATGTTTTGTTGTAAGAGGTATTCAGCATCTTTTAGAGTCATCTGTGAGCTACTGCCAGCAAATGGTCTACAATTTGGATTATGCTGGTGTTGTTTCCTCCCACACTTGTGTTGGGGGGAGAGAGAGAGAGATGGGGCTAGATTTTCTACTGATTTTTTTTGTTGTTGGATGCAGGTAGGAACTTGCTTACCCCACTGTGTCCCCGTCAAACCCACCTCCCCATTCCTGGTGGGGCAGACCCTCTGGTCCAAAAAACATCAACCCACTTGTGGGCAGGCACGTGCAAATTAGATTAAATCCGGCCTCGTGTGTTTTGCTGCTGTTTGCCCTGATTGGATGCTGGGGCCACCTGTTTGTAGCTAGTGCTCAGAAGTCGGTGGAGGGAACCTCAGTGGAAGAATGTTCAAGGGACCTGTGCTAGCGCTCGGAGGGTGGTTGTGTACAGGCACCTAACGAAATTGGAAAGAAAAGATTTTGGCAGGCAGCTTAACGGCTGCTTCCTTCCTTCCTCCCGCTGCCTCAGCCCTCGGGTTGGGAGGGGGTCCTTCCGCAGTATGTCTCTACCCGCAGTCTGGCTCAGCTTCCGTGTGTAAATGGTCCCAGGACCAGGAATCCCGCCCTGCCGGAGATTCATCCCCATTGGAAAACCCAGGCCGTGCACTTCAGGTGCAGAATTCTACCTTTAAGATTAGAAGTCCTGAGCTGTTTCTTACTCAGGATTGTCACTGGGTCTAAAACATTTATTAACTACACATGCATTTGGTTTATTCTCCTTTCATATTATTCTTCCCTTTTTTCCCTGAAGGCTAATGTTGGCCTCCCATGGGGTAGCATCTCTGCCTTGCCCAGCAACCCTTCTGCTTGCATGAGACTTGACTGAATGTCATGGTGGGCGTCTCAGCCAATTCTCATTCTGCCTTTATCTGGCATCAAAAACATAAGTTTTCCAACAGTAATTGTTCATTAGTGATGAATGGGAACGCTGGTTTAATTTCCCTGCCCCCTCAGTTCAGGTGTGATGAGGCCAACTGTATGCCTCTACCACTCTTCTGGCTGGTCATAGACCAGAAACCTTGGAGCTTTTTCCTCAGATCACACACTTTACCAACTGAGTCACTGGGAGAGCCCCTCTCTTTGTAATTTGAAATATTTTGGCCTGTTTTTAAATAGGAAATGCTGACCATGTCATTGGGAGACCTGTGGGAAGAGCTACTGGACCTGATGGTGGGATGGAGCTGAGTTAATACCTGTAGCGATATGATAACCTGACCACTGTCAAGTTCTCATTCTTCCAAGCCAGTTTCCACATGATGCCATCAGCATTTGATTGAAACATTTTTTGAAGATCCACAGACTAACCGTTAACACATCTGAAACCCTTCTGACAGGCGTTCTGAGGCACTGCATCTGTGGTAAAATCTCTCCCACTCCTAAACGTGCCAATTTGTGAAAAGTCCAAACCAGCTGCAGCCTTGCCAGCTTCTCCCAGCCCCACTATTGTCATTTTTGCATTTCTGCACAAAGTCAGATTGTAGTTTTGTTTTCCCAGACAACACTGAAGACGCCCTTGCCTAGTCGGCCCATTGCTCCTGCTCCATCATCTGGCCTGGGACATTTGACCGTTCCTCCTAAGGTTTCAGGACATCTAACTGTTAGCATGGACACCAGCGTACCGCAGGCCTCAGCAATCCCCGTGGCTACAATCAGCGGGCAGCAGGTAAGAGCAAGAATCTCCTATTTGTTCCAGCCCCCAAACGCCAATTCACAGGTATGCCCGAGCGCTTCCTAAACAGGTTGTAATTTCAGTTATTGCGTCTTGATTCTGGATGATCTCTTTCCCAGGGACATCCCAACATCCCTCATCTGATGGGCACCAACGTGCAAATGTCAATCATCCGAAACTCTGTTCCAGCTTCGCTCCACATTGGACCATCCACAGCGCAGACACAGATGTTCTCGTCCCATGTGCCTAGAGGTAATGCAGCACGTTCTGGACTGTGTGTGTGTGTGTGTGTGTGTGTTTTTAAGATGATGGATTGTTACAGCTACCACTGCAGTTTCTTTTTATTCTGTTAAATATTCTTAACAAAAGGTGAACTGTTGCATTGTCCAACGTACAGCCTACAAATGGGGTTTTCTGATGGTGTACTGCGATCATAAGAACATAAGAAATAGGAGCAGGAGTAGGTCATACGGCCCCTTGAGTCTGCTCCGCCATTCAATCAGATCATGGCTGATCTTTGACCTCAACTCCACTTTCCTGCCTGATCCTCATATACCTTGATTGCCCTAGAGTCCAAAAATCTATCTATCTCAGCCTTGAATATACTCAATGACTCAACATCCACAGCTCTCTGGGGTAGAGAATTCCAATGATTCACAACCTTGTGCGTGAAGAAATTCCTCCTCATCTCAGTCTTGAATGGCCGCCCCCTTATCCTGCGGCTATGCCTCCTAGTTCTAGACTCTCTAGCCAGGGGAAACAATCTCAGCATCTACCCTGTCAAGCCCCCTCCTAATCTTAAATGTTTCAATGAGATCATCTCTCATTCTTCTAAACTCCAGAGAGTATAGGCCCATTCTACTCAACCTCTGTTCATAGAACAACCCTCTCATCCCAGGAATTAACCTAGTGAACCTTCATTTCTCTGCCTCCAAGGCAAGTATATCCTTCCTTAGATAAGGAGACCAAAACTGTACACTACTTCGGGTGAGGTCTCACTAAAGCCCTGTACAACTGTAGTAAGACTTCCTTACTCTTGTACCCCAACCCCCTTGCAATAAAGGCCAACATGCCATTTGCTTTCCTAATTGCCTGCTGTACCTGCATACTAACTTTTTGTGTTTCTTATACGAGGAGACCCAAATCTCTCTGAACACCAACATTTAATAGTTTCTCACCTTTTACAAAATATTCTGCTTTTCTATGCTTCCTACCAAAGTGAATAACTTCACGTTTCCCCACATTATACTCCATCTGCCACCTTCTTGCCCACTCACTTAATCTGTCTATATTCCTTTGCAGACTCTTTGTGTCCTCCTCACAGCTTACTTTCCCACCTAGCTTTGTATCATCAGCAAACTTGGATACATTATACTTGGTCCCTTCATCTAAGTCATTAATATAGATTGTAAATAGCTGAGGCCCAAGCACTGATCCTTGCGGCACCCCACTAGTCATAGCCTGCCAACCTGAGACTAACCCATTTATCCCTACTCTCTATTTTCTGCCCTTAAATCAATCCTCTATCTATGCTAATAGAATCATAGACAATTACGGTATAGAAGGAGGCTATTCGGCTCATCCTGTTCATGCTGGCCGAGAAAGAGCTATCCAGCCTAATCCCACTTTCCGGCACTTGGTCCGTAGCCCTGTAGGTTACAGCATTTCAAGTGCACGTCCAAGTACTTTTTAAATGAGATGAGGGTTTCTGCCTCCACCACCATTTCAGGCAGTGAGTTCCAGACCCCCACCACCCTCTAGGTGAAAAAAGTTCTCCTCAGCTCCCCTCTAATCCTTCTACCAATTACGTTCAATCCATGCCCCCCTGGTCAGTCACCCCCTCTGCTAAAGGAAATAGGTCCTCCCTATCAACTCTATCTAGTCCTGCCACAATTTTATATATCTTAATTAAATCTCCCCTCAGCCTCCTTTGTTCCAAAGAAAACAGCCCCCATCCTATCCAATCTTTTCTTGTAGCTAAAATTCTCCAGCCCTGGCAACATCCTCGTAAATGTCCTCTCCACCCTCTCTAGTGCAATCGCATCTTTCCTGTAATATGCTGACCAGAACTGTACGCAGTACTTGAGCTGTGGCCGAACCAATGCTTTATACAGTTCTAGCATAACCTCCCTGCTGTTATATTCTATGCCTCAGCTAATAAAGGAAAATATCCCGTATGCCTTTTTAACCACCTTGCCTACCTTCAGGGATCTGTGTACATGCTCTCCAAGGTCCCTTTGTTCCTCTAGGCCTCTTAGTATCCTCCCATTTATTGTGTACTCCCTTGCCTTGTTTGTCCTCCCCAAATGCATTACCTCACACTACTCTGGATTGAATTCCATTTGCCACTTTTCTGCATTATTACCCTCAACTCCATGACCCCTTACCTTGTGTAACAACCTTTTATGTGGCACCTTATCAAATGCCTTTTGAAAATCCAAATATACTACAGCCACTGGTTCCCCTTTACCTACCCTGCTAGTTACGTCCTCAAAAAAAACTCTTAATAAATTTTTTAGCATGATTTTCTTTTCATAAAACAGTGTTGACTCTGCCTAATCATATTATGATTTTCTAAGTGCCCTGTTACCACTTCCTTAATAATGGATTCCAGCATTCCATCCAGACGACCGATGTCAGGCTATTTGGCCTGTAGTTCCCTGTTTTCTCCCCCTCCCTTCTTGAATAGTGGGGTAACATTTGCTACCTTCCAGTCCACTGGGACCGTTCCAGAATCTAGAGAATTTTGGAAGATCATAACAAATGCGTCCACTATCTCTGCAGCCACCTCTTTTAGAACCCTAGGATGTAGGCCATTAGGTCTAGGGAATTTGTCGGCTTTTAGTCCCATTAGTTTGTCCAGTACTTTTTCTCTACTGATATTAATTGTTTTAAATTCCTCACTCTCTCATTTATCCCTTGGTTCCCCACTATTTTTGGTATGCTTTTTGTGTCTTCTACTGTGAAGACAGATACAAAATATTTGTTTAATGCATCTGCCATTTCCTGATTCCCCATTATAATTTCTCCTGTCTCAGCCTCTAATTGATGATTTAATGCACAATTCCCCTTTTTCGGGGTTTTTATAAATTGTGCGGATGAGGTAACTTCACTTGTATCCTATCTTTCCACAAACCGAGAGCTCGTCTAACTTGTCCTATTTTTAGATCCACATGTAGAACCTGTACTTAACAGAGGTCTGTCAGTTCTGTGAAGCTAATTGAAGGTTTATTATACTTGTCAGCTTGGCCGTCTTGGTAGCACTGTCCCCAGGGTCTGGAGGCTGTGGGCTGAAGCCCCACTTCACACTTGAGTGCTTAAACCACGTTGACACTTCAGTGAAGTACTGAGGGAGTGCTGCATGTCCAAGGTGCCATCCTTGAATGAGGGGTTAAACTGAGGCCCCATCTGCCTGGACAGTAAAGATCCTGTGGCGTTATTCAAAGAGATGCGGGGATATCTCCTGGTGCCCTGATCCACCTGCATCCCTCAACCAACACATTAAAGACAGATTAACTGGTCGTTCATTTTGTATGTTTGTGTGACTTTGCTGTGAAAATGACTCATGCGCTTCAAAGAATTCATTGCAGGTGAGGCACCTTTGGATGCTTCTGAGAGACTGATAAGGTGCAAAGTTTTGAAACGAAATGATGTGCTCCACAGGTGCAGCAGTAGCAGCAGCAATATCAAGTTCCAAAGTAACTACAGTCCTGCGTCCTGCTCCAGCACCGTTGCCAACAGCAGGAACTCCTCAGACAGCTGTGCAACATTCTCTGCACCTACCTATACAGGTAACCTCTTGTCTCTAAATAATGAACCCCTGTTATACTGAACTTTTATCATGATCTTGTATGCTGGCAGAGTGAGTCTCATCTTACAGTTAAACTTTTAAAGAGGAAGTCTCTTCCTGTGACCGTTAAGTCTGGGATGTGGCATGATTCTCTACAACTCAATGTCAACAAGACTGAAGCCAGCTTGATGAGCTGTCAACATGCACCTTGGACCCCTTAACCTTCCTGGTTGATCAATCCTGAGCTGAGTTTTCTACCATTCACCCGGTCCACAGTCAAGAATGTCTTTTTTTTCCACATCCTGCTTAAGCGCGCACCTCATCACATCCATTGCTCCAACCCTCTATCCGCACCATTATCAGCTCAAGAGTAATTCCTTCAGTGCCCTCCTTGCTGGTTCATTGGCTTCCCCAGCTCCATCCCACACAATCTTCAGTTAACCATATCTCTGTCCTCCTGCACCAAGTTCCACAAGACTCCGAACAATGTCGATGCCACAAGACTCCTAACAATGTCCATGCCCAGCTTCCCTGGCTTCCTTTGCCCCAGTGGATAGAGTTCAAGAAAAAATCCATCCATGGTCTTGCTTATCTCTTCACTCCTTTCCTACCTGTAGGTTCCAGTTTCCAACCTGCCTGACACACCAATCTCTCCTGAGGCGACTTTTCACCCTGGGTTGGATGTCTTGCAGGAGCCCTCGTTAGGGTGTGATTGACAGCAGCGGGAGCAGTGATCACGCCTGCTGCCTGGTTCCATCGTGCAGCTTGGACAGCGGTTATTTAAGCATTCATTACTTGCATGACTCCTGTCCCTCAAACTGAAGGAAGAATTGTGTACAATAGAGTTGCGATCTGGAATGCACTGCCTGAAAGGGTGATGGAATCCGATTCAGTAGTAACTTTCAGATGGGAATTGGATAAGTACTTAAAAAGGAAAACTTTGCAGGGGAGTGGGACTAATTGGAAAGCTCTTTTAAATAGCTGGCACAGGCACAGTGGGCTGAATGGCCTCCTGTGCTGTATGATTCTACAAATATTTCTCACCATAAGGCCAGCTAGTGCAGTTTGAGACGTCGTGACATTGCCTCAGTATTTAAGTGTTAAGATTGAATCTTGCTCTTTGTTTGGCAGTCTCGCCCTCCTTCGACCACATCTACAGCAATCCCTTCAGCAGTGGTAGCAACAGTGTCTGCAACACGAGCCCAGTCTCCTGTCATTACAACAGCAGCAGCTCACGGGACCGATGTGGCACACGGGTAATTAAAAAAAGAATAAACCCAAGAAGGGATTTGTTTCTTAACAGAACTCGTAGTGGCACTTCTTGAGAAGCTGGGTACTAGCTACTGGCGCTGTATGTAATTAAATACTTACACGGCGAAGAAAGAACTTGCGTTTTATATAGTGCCGTTTATATCTTCAGGAGCGTCTGTGCAGTAATTGTGTGTTAGTGATTATATTGGAATGTTGTATTTCAGCTTACTCGAAATGCCATATCTTGCTTCCAGAAGACTGGGACTGTTGGCACTGGAGTCTGTCCAAAGTTTTGACAGCCCCCCCCTCCTCTAAGAGAAATTAGTCTGGGAACACTGATAGGGTTCTTGGACTTGTTCCTTCTCGAGCTGTTGTAACTTGGTTAGCATTGTCATGCACAGCTCTGCTCTAAAATATAAATGTTAAGATTTTCAAAACTGCTGACCTGACCTGTGACCAGTTCTGTGTATTTATAATGTTGAATACTGTAACGCGATTCTAAAGAATGCACAGTATCGAACGTGTTAGAATAAAGCCCTAAATTGTAGCGCTTTTTTTGGATTTGGTGCAGAAGTGTTCTTGCAGTCCTTCAAGGGTTGTAAAAATGTACACATCTCCTCTGCTTTCAGTGATTCTGAATGGGTAGATGTGGTGACATAGGCTATTGTCTTAAACTGAGGATCTAACTGCCAAACTTATTCCCTGTTAGCACTGATATTGGGCACTGACTTTAATATATATCATACCAGACAGGCAACTTTTACTGCAGTACTTCATCACTATACAAAACAGAAACTGCTCAACCATCATTACCTGTCAGTAAATATTCAAAATCGGTGTAGAATGTTGTGCAAGGTGATCTCTCGTCTGATTTATCAATTTCCTCCCTCCCGTTCCCTGTAGTAGACCAGCATTGACCATCCAACCTCACCCATCCGCTACTGCAATTAGCATCCAGCGCGCACAGCAGCCCAGGGATCCAACAGCTCGAATCACATTGCCTTCCCACCCTGCGGTCGCCGCCCAGAAACCACAGCTCCACCCCATAACACAGGTAAAGAGTTCCACCTCCCTCCCCTCAATGTGGGTTTGCTGCAAAAGGAGCTACCAGGGATAATAGTCCTGCCCCCTTCCCCTCTGAAACTCTTCCACTTTGATCCGAGTCAGAGAAATCCTTCCAGAAATGGAATGTTTTGTAACATGGGAAATTATTACTTTAGTCCATATGAAATTTAACCAGAATTCTGAAGGTCAGTTCACTTTGACGTCTTATACTTGACAGGTATTGATCACATAAGTACCCTTAAAATATTTTCTTCCACCATTAGCAAGTGAGACTATTACAAATATCTTAAATTTGGTTCAGAAACTGAAGATCATGGCACTAAGACAAAGAACATTTGAGGTTTTAGTGTACATTTAGTTTGGAGTAGACCTCTAACTATTATGCTGCATTTATGTTACACAACTACTTTCTCGAAGCAATTCTCCAATGCTTTTCCAAAAGGAAAAATTTGCAAGGCTATGGGGAAAAAGCAGGGGAGTGGGACTAATTGGATTGATCTTTCAAAGAGTTGGCACAATGGGCTGAATGGCCTCCTTCTATGCTATATGATTCTATGAATGCTGGCTGCAGCTCTCACACATCTAGAAGCTTCTCTGTGCTTATTTGCAGAATATTTTCTGCAGCACCGCAGTCATTTTTAACTCATCATTCGTGACTCTTCAGCCAACATTGATTGCTTTCCCAATGGTTGGGGAAGGTTGAGCGATCCTGGAAAATAATGACTTTGCTGTTCTGTTCAGAGCAGATGTGATCCAGCCACATCTGTCTGGCAGTGGCCAATAAACAATGGTGCCACATCTGCACTACCTTGTTGCCACTGATGGTAGAGCTGCAGCTACTGGCAACTGTCAGGTGTTCACATGCCTGAATCCCTGCAAATGCAAGATCTGGTTCAGCAATCTTTATTTTGTAGCATGTTATATTTAATGTTTATCTCAAGGTGGCTCCCTTCATGTCAGTTAGCCAGTGGAAATGCAGCAATTAAAACCAGAGCTGTAACATTGTCAGCCTCCAATACCAATAAGTGAGTTTTCTTTCCACAGAAAGCAATGTTCAGTGCCGGGACACCAGTCGCTGCTGCTACTGTGGCACCCATACTCGCCACAAATTCAATCCCCTCTACCACAGGTCAGGGTGAGTACCTGGTACCTGGTATCTGAAAAATATTCATACTATACATGTGTGCTCTCGAGATTTCATTTTAAACTCAGACATTACAGTTGACCGCTCTTCAAATGAAGGTACCCTAGATAAGATGTGAGGCAGGAGTGTTGCCTACTCAATCTTGAGTTTAATGACAGTCATGTTGTGTGGATTTGTATGTCTTTAAAAAATCATGTACTGAGTCATTTGATATAGTTAATGCCTTTCAAATGGGGGGGGGGTATCCCTGATAAAGGATGAGAGAAAGGCAGTAGCTCAGAAAATCAGGATGTAGAATCAGTATGGGTGGAGCTAAGAAATAACAAGGGGCAGAAAGCACTGGTGGGAGTAGTTTATGGGCCCCCTAACAGTGTTGGACAGAGTATAAATCAGGAAAATTACAGGAGCATGTAACAAGGGTAACACAATAATCGTGGAGGATTTGAATCTGGGCAAACCAAACTGGCAAAAGTAGTTTAGAGGACAAGTTCATGAGATGCATTCGAGACAGTTTTCTAGAACAATATGTTGAAGAACCAACTAGGGAACAAGCTAATTTAGATCTAGTATTGTGTAATGAGAGTTAATTAGTAATCTTATAGTTAAGGATTCTCTGGGGAAGAGTGATCATAATATGATAGAATTTCATATTGAGTTTGAGAGTGATGTAGTTAAGTCTGTAGCTAGGGTCTTAAATTTAAACAAAGCCAATTATGTAGGTATGAGGAGTGAGTTGACTAAGGCAGATTGGGAAATTAGATTAAAAGATATGACTAGATAAGCAATGGCGAACATTTAAAGAAATAATCCATAATTCTCAAAGAATATACATTCCCTTGAGGAATAAAAACTCCATGGGAAACGTGATCCAATTGTGGCTAACTGAAGAAGATAAGGATGGTATTAAATTAAAAGAAGAGGCTTATAATGTTGCCAAAAAGAGTAGTATGCCTGAGGATTGGGAGTGTTTTAGAAATCAGCAAAGGATGACCGAGAAATTGATAAAAGGGACAAAATAGAATGAGAGTAAACTAGCAAGAAATATAAAAACAGATTGTAAGAACTTCTACAAGTATATAAAAAGGAAGAGATTAGTGAAAGTAAACGTGGGTCCCTTAGAGGCTGAGACAGGAGGAATTATAATGGGGAATAAAGAAATGGCAGAGATGTTAAACAAATATTTTGTATCAGTCTTCACAGTAGAAGACACAAAACACATACCGGAAATAGTGGGGACCCAAGGGTCTAATGAGAGTGAGGAACTTGAAGTAATTAAGATTCGTAAGGAAAAAATACTGGGGAAATTAATGGGACTAAAAGCTGACAAATCCCCTGGACCTGATGGCCTACATCCTCGGGTTTTAAAAGAGGAGGCTGCAGCGATAGTGGATGCGTTGGTTTTGATCTCCCAGAATTCCCTAGATTCTCGAACGGTCCCTGTGGATTGAACGATAGCAAATGTAATCCCACTATTCAAGAAAGGAGGGAGAGAGAAAATGGGGAACTATAGACCAGTTAGCTTGACATCAGTAGTAGGGGAAAATGCTAGAATCTGTTACTAAGGGCGTAGTAACGGCACCTAGAAATCATAATATGATTAGGCAGAGTCAACACTGTTTTATC
The DNA here is from genome assembly GCF_035084215.1 of Heptranchias perlo. Taxonomy (NCBI): domain Eukaryota; kingdom Metazoa; phylum Chordata; class Chondrichthyes; order Hexanchiformes; family Hexanchidae; genus Heptranchias; species Heptranchias perlo. The sequence goes on along the minus strand of NC_090337.1, from coordinate 65,568,129 downwards.
AAAGGGAAATCGTGTTTGACAAATCTATTAGAATTTTTTGAGGGTGTAACTAGCAGGGTAGATAAAGGGGAACCAGTGGATGTGTTACACAAGTTTGGGGGTAATATATTAGCATGGATTGAGGATTGGTTAACGGACAGAAAACAGAGAGTAGGAATAAATGGGTCATTTTCAGGTTAGCAGGTTGTAACTAGTGGGGTAATGCAAGGATCGGTGCTTGGGCCTCAGCTGTTTACAATATATATCGGTGACTTAGATGAGGGGACCGTGTGCAATGTATCCAAGTTTGCTGATGATACAAAGCTAGGTGGGAAAGTAAGTTGTGAGGAGGATGCAAAGAGCCTGCAAAGGGATATAGACAGGTTAGGTGAGCTTGAAGGTGGTAGATGGAGTATAATGTGGGGAAATGTGAAATTATCCATTTTGATGGGAAGAATAGAAAACCAGAATTTTTTTAAAAGGTGCGAGACTAAAAAATGTTGGTATTCAGAGGGATTTGAGTGTCCTTGTATACTGATTACAGAAAGTTAACGCACTGGTGCAACAAGCAATTAGGAAGGCAAATGGTGTGTTAGTCTTTATTGCAAGGGGGTTGGAGTATAAGAGTAAGGAAGTCTTGCTGCACTTATATAGGGCTCTGGTGAGACTGCGTCGGGTGTATTGTGTACAGTTTTAGTCTCCTTACCAAAGGAAGGAAATACCTGCCTTTAGAGGGGGTGCAACGAAGGTTCACTAGATTGATTCCTGGGATGAGAGGGTTGTTCTCTGAGGAGGGATTGAGTAGAATGGGCCTATACTCTCGACTTTAGAAGAATGAGAGGTGATCTCATTGAAATGTATAAAATTCTTAGGACTTGCAAATATAACTTCTATGGCCCACAGAAAAAAAATCCCACCAAGTATCAGTTAACAGCCACCCTGTAGAAGTTCTAATTAACTTGTTTTCTTCTGAAGTCACAAAATGGCAAGGAAGCACTGACTAGAATATTATTTGGATGAGTAGACATGTAACTTCATCATTGGACATATTGACTAGCATCTGGAACTTGACTGGGGAGGATTAGAGCCTGGCTAGTGGGGATGTAGGTCTGGTTCCAGTATAATGAACATTACTTCAAGGCTTTATAGATTGCTTACAATGGTATGACTGTTAAGCCAAGGATTTGCAGTTGATCAGTTCCTGATTTCAGCCAGTTCATTTGGGGTAAAGGAGGAAATTGAGGTCACCATAGTGAGTTACCTGCGATAAGATTCAGGTGCAGCCTTGTAAGGGCTGAAACTTTAACCTTCTGAAGTTGAATATTAAACTGTTGGATAAGTCCTTGTGGCTGTGTTTCTAACCTCCTCTCCTTGTGCCTATGAAACCACTTAGCAGATTATAAAGCAGTTTTGTATTCATTAAGGAGCACAGGTGGTGGGTGAGGCTGCTGTTTTAATCTGTGGGTCAGCGATAATGCTCTTCCTGCCCTTGTGACTAAAGGTTGGAAGCATGAGTAGAACACTGGTGAGCCTCGAGCAAGACAGTAGATAGGAAAAACTAGAATTCCAGTGCAAGATCATACCCAAAATGTTAACCTTTTTAAAAAAAAAATTGATATAGTGACTAACGTATTCATATCAAGCATTGTCTATTTTAGTTTGATTTCCAGCACTTGCATTCTTTTTATGTGTAGTTTTGTTGCAGGTCTGTTCTGGATAGCTTATCATTTACCACCTTTTTAAAAAGTAGCTGGATACGATTGTGAAAGGGGTAAGGAGAGTACTAGCTGTGGTCATTTTCTGATCTTAGAACTTCTGATCTTGTTTGTGAAACGCAGTTAATTGGCTAGAATAATGCTCGGCTGATATTCTGCAATGCCTTTTGCTTCAATTACCATTGCAATGAGGAAAGCATTTGAGTTTTCCTGTGTTGTGACAGAATCAGCAAAGTAGGTAAAACCTCACAATAAGAAAACAATGAATGCAAGAAAATCAAAATACCACTCATCAGTATTTTTTTAAAATCAGGACTTTGTAATGGATTTTTTTGTGTTAAATAAGACTGGAAAATTGGGAAAATCTCAGTTCTTTTCTCATTTGATGTCACATTTGTGTCTCGAACCGAATCTAGTTCCCATTGTTCTAATCTGAGAGTTTCTTATTTGGGGATGGATGTGGTTGGTTGTCTGCTAGCTTTCCTGTTGGTTCCTCCATTCACAATCCCCTTTTTCCTTCACAGGTGCTGTTTCCCATGCTCAAGCGACAAGCAGTACAATTGTTAACATGACCATGGCCTCTCACACACCACATGCTCCTGTAGTGACCACTTCTACTATTCCTGTTGGTGAGTGAAAGCAAACGCCACAACTCCCCAAATTGAAATGGGAGGGGCTACAGTAAAGCCTAACCTCCCATTGAAAGGAATATGTTCAAATTCCAGCCAGGATTTGCATTCAGTGCAACCGTTTACATGCGATCTTCAGGTTCCCATCCAGGCTGCTGAATATCTTGTGGTAACAGAGCTCTATCTCCAGGGAGATGTGGAGTCATATTCTGAAGGAGACTCTCAAAATGCTTCTCTTACCATTCGGTGGATATTGTATTCACGGCGCCCCTGGAATGGTCTACTTTTGGGTGGCTTTGTGATCCTACAAGGGAACAAAGTACAATTGCATGGAAACATTAACTGCTTCACCTACTAGTAAGAAGGTATGTTGCACTGAAAATCAGAAGGGTGCCTGTCCCTTTAAGATACTTTGAGCAGAAACCCGTTGCTATTTCCTACTCTGGACCACTGGTTGGTTTTATAGGCACGTTGGGTGAATGACTGCAGGGGTTCTCTTGCTGATGCACTGTAACTTTGGTGGGAAGAGCTGCGGAAACATCAGAAAAGCGGCGCAAACGGAAGGGAATGTGATCTCCACCACTAATGCATGCTATTTTGTGTTGTGTTACAGCAAAAGTTGTTCCTCAACCAATAACCCACACTTCCCCACGGATCCAGCCTGACTATACAACAGAAAGGGGGAACCTGATCTCTTTACCCGGTCATAGGGCATCACCTAATCCTGTTACTATGGAAACACGAACTGAGAACAGGTAAGTTGCCAGACAGAGTGATGGTATCCAATGTTTGAGTGAATAGGTTAGAAGCACTAACGAAGATTTAGTGGATGAGTATCCAGCCTACTCATTGCATTTGACTATCAATTTTTTTTCTCTTGGTTTCCTTCTCTCCCCTCCCCACCACCCCCTTGTGCCTCCCTGCCCCTCAGGGTGCTAACTTGTAGAACTTGTACATGTAGAAGTTCATTCAAAGGTGTAGTCACAGATTGAGTTGTGAAATCTGTGTGGAGTTGCTATTTATTGAGATTAATTCAATGTTTTAATTCCTTTCCCCCCCACTATCCAGACCAGTACCTGTGCAATTCCAGTATTATCTGCCAGCTTACCCACCTTCAGCTGCCATCCCTGGCTACTCAACACTGGCACACACCTTTACTCCAATAACTAGCACTGTGTCCACTATACGGCAATACCCAGGTATGGATATAATGAATTAATTCACTCATTTTTACAGCAGTAGCCAGGATAGGCATACATGAAGAGTAAAGAGCTGTGAGAGGATGTTGAGAGTTGAATGGCTTGGCAATTGACTGGATAAACTCAGAACTTCGGAGAGCCCGCCATCAGATTTTAACTCCATTTTGTAAGTGGCTTTCTTGGAGACCTGGGTTCCCCTTGTAAATAAACTTGCTGGGAGCTATACTGTATTAAGCTCATCAAGACAAACATATCCACTTAAAAACATGGCAATGGTTTACTAGATTTTAAACTTTACAATGTCTTTTAATTCAGAAGCAGGGTTCTTTTTGAAAGTCTACATGATAACTGATCATCTGGTTTCCTGCATTGGTAGATCACCTTGGAGAGAGGTGTTTTATAATTATACAATAATTAGTGTTTGTGTGATCATAATTGCACAGTAATTAGGTTGTACATCTGACACTAACCGTTATGATGTTTGTCATGTCTATGGTGCTAACATAATTCCCATGAAGAAGTGAATAAAACCTTCCAACTCTCTCCAATGTAATGAAACAATCTTGTAATTTTCTTTTTCCACCATTGTGTGGGAAAATTGCTTGACATATTTCACAGTTTTGTACAAATGTAATTCCGTATGGATATTGGGAGTTGCAGCCTATAAGACTGCTGCTATAATAGGACATCTGAGATTCCAGTTAGTGACAACATGCACTCTCCTTCATGGACAATATCGAGCCCTCCTTGTGTTTGATGGAAGTTCTGCCACCTTAAGTTTAGTGTATATATTGTAACGGTGTTTTTCAGTGCGGACTGGACCAAATACTCATGCATGTTCTTCCAATTCCATTAAATCCTGAGAACAACGTAAAACTTAAATTGTATTATGTACAAATTCAATTTAAATTGGTATTCCAAAATATAAAGTGTATGTTTAAATCAGTATTTTAAAGTTTATTTGACCCACCCCACTTGAAGCATATTTTTATTTCATCTATATGAAGCCCATTACAAAAGTGCCACTGTTCAACCTGAACATTTTTGTTCTGTAATATTTTTGCACTGATGCACTGTGCTATCAGTTGCATCAGGTTTTGAACGTTTATCCCAATTTTCTGGAGACTGGTTCCAGTATCTTGTGCAAGTGGCTGTTTGTCTTGCCAGTGTCATCAACCTGGTCATCCCTGGATCTTGTTCTCACTTGACAGCCCAACGATCCAGCTGGGGCCACTGGGTAGTTATCATTCCCCCCTCCTTTCTGTCCTGCTGTTCCTTCCCTCCTTCTGGAGCTCTGAGGCCAATTGTAGAGCACTGACTGTTTTCCAACTCACCAGTTAACCTGCTACAGAGTGAAGTGATATTAAACCAGAGACTTCCTAGTTTCTATGACTTAGTGCTACACTGGGCAGTGCCGTTACTTAAGGCATCAGAGGAGCCTTAAATGCTTCAGATTGTCAATTTTTATGTTGGTTTTACATTTTTTTAATACCTGTTTTAGTTTGTTTCTGACTGAAAATTTTAGGTGTAAACTATGTTTGATTGGCATATGCTAAATTTTATCTGAAAACATTGCCAATTTGTTAACGTCATCAAAAGAACTATTTGCGCCATTGTTTAAAATTAGACTCCAAACATCATAATGGGCTGTTAAAGGAAAGATGTAGCGGATAGCCCTGTATTGTGATGTGTTCTTGCACACTTAAAAGATTTTGAAAACAGGCTGAAACACTTTCTATAAGGAGTGGCAGCTGCTAATTCTCATTTTTTCCCTTTCTGTAAATGTGAACTTGATGAACCTGAATTAATACAGCGAAGGTACCTTTTAATTAAACCATTAGATCTCAAAGCACCAAACTCTTTCATCTGTTAGGACTTTAACTGAGATGGATTGCTTGCGGGATCCATTCTGTTAGAATTGTTCGATTTACTTGTTCTAACTTAACATGCCTCAGGCTGGCAGCGCTTCCCAAATTTCAATGTGCAACTTTTTCCCCATGCAGCTTAGCACTAAATGATCGGAGTGATTGTAGCTTTAAAGTTGAAACTCTGGGATCTCAGAATTTGTTTTATGTTGGAATCCAATATTTTCTTGGCTACACAGACACAAACGGTGTTGCTTTTGTTCAGCTTTTTAACTTTATCACTCAGACACATGAACTTGACTGGAACCATGGGCTTCATTTGGTTGTTAGCCCTTAGTACCAGTCAATGTGAGTGACTGCTCCTAGAGGTAAATATAGCAGAGGAGCAAACATCATATTGAGTTTGAGAATGATGTAGTTAAATCCAAAACTAGGGTCTTAAATTTAAACAAAGCCAGTTACGTAGGTATGAGGGGTGAGTTGGCTAAGGTAGATTGGGAAATTAGATTAAAAGATATGACGGTAGATAAGCAATGGCGAACATTTAAAGTCATAATTCTCAACGAATATACATTCCCCTGAGGGGGGAGAAAAAAAATCCACAGGTAAGTGATCCAACTGTGGCTAACTAGAGATGATGAGGGTAGAATTAGATTAAAAGAAGAGGCCTATAATGTTACCAATAAGAGTGGTAAGCCTGAGGATTGGAAGGGTTTTAGAAATCAGCAAAGGATGACCAGGAAATTGATAGAGGGAGAAAATTGAAAATGGGAGCAAACTAGTAAGAAATATAAAAATAGATTGTAAGAGCTTGTACATTGATAAAATAGATTGTAAAAAGGAAGAGATTAGCGAAAGTAAATGTTGGTCCCTTAGAGGCTGAGACAGGAGAAATTATAATGGGGAATAAGGAAATGGCAGAGACGATAAACAGATATTTTGTACCTGTCTTCACAGTAGAAGACACAAAAAAACATACCGGAAATAGTGGGGAACCAAGGGTCTAATGAGAGTGAGGATCTTAAAGTAATTAATATTAGTAAAGAAAAAGTACTGGAGAAATTAATGGGACTAAAAGCCGACCAATCCTCTGGACCTGATGGCCTACATCCTAGGATTCTAAAAGAGGTGGCTGCAGGGATAGTGGATGCCTTGGTTTTGATCTTCCAGAATTCCCTAGATTATAGAACGGTCCCTGTGGATTGGAAGGTACCAAATGTAACCCTGCTATTCAAGAAAGGAGGGAGAGAGAAAACAGGGAACTATAGGCCAGTTAGCCTGACAATAGATTCTAGCATTTTTCCTACTGTTAAGGACGTAGTAACAGGGCACTTAGAAAATCATAATATGATTAGGCAGAGTCAACACTTTTATGAAAGGGAAATCATATTTGACAAATCTATTAGCTTTTTGAAGGTGTAACTAGCAGGGTACATAAGGGGGAACCAGTGGATGTAGTATATTTGGATTTTCAAAAGGCATTCGATAAAGTGTTACACAAGATTAGGACTGATGGGATTGTGGGTAACATATTAGCATGGATTGAGGATTGGTTAACAGACAGAAGGAATAAACAAGTCATTTTCGGGTTGGCAGGTTGTAACTAGTGGGCTGCCCCAAGGATCAGTGCTTGGGCCTCAGCTGCTTACACTCGGTCCTCTCATGTAATTGTAATGTATCCAAGTTTGCTGATGATACAAAGCTAGGTGGGAAAGTAAGCTGTGAGGAGGACACAAAGAGACTGCAAAGGGATATGGACAGGTTAAGTGGGCGAGAAGATGGCAGATAGAGTATAAAGTGGGGAAATGTGAAATTATCCTCTTTGGTGGGAAGAATAGAACAGCAGAATATTTTTTAAAAGGAGAGACTAAGAAATATTGGTAGTCAGAGGGATTTGGGTGTCCTTGTACATGAATCACAGGAAGTTAACATGCTGGTACCGCAAGCAATTAGGAAGGCAAATGGTATGTTAGTCTTTATTGCAAGGGGTTGGAGTATAAGAGTAAGGAGGTCTTGCTGCAATTATATAGGGCTCTGGTGCGACCGCACCTGGAGTATTGTGTACAGTTTTGGTCTCCTTACCTATGGAAGGATATACTTGTCTTAGAGGGGGTGCAACGCAGGTTCACCAGATTGATTCCTAGGATGAGAGGGTTGTCCTACGAGGAGAGATTGAGTAGAATGTGCTTATATTCTCTGGAGCTTAGAAGAATGAGAGGTGATCTCTTTGAAATGTATAAAATTCTGAGAGGGCTTGATAGGGTAGATGCTGAGAGGCTGTTTCCTCTGGCTGGAGAGTCTCGAACTAGGGGCCATAGTCTCAAGATAAGGGGTCGGCCATTTAGGGCTGAGATGAAGAAAAATGTCTTCGCTCAGAGGGTTGTGAATCTTTGGAATTTTCTACCCCAGAGGGCTGTGGATGTTCAGTCGTTGAGTATATTAAAATCTCAGGTTGATTGTTCGACAGGCAGGGAATCCAGGGATAGTGGGATAGAGCGGGAAAGTGGAGTTGAGGTAGATGATCAGCCATGATCTTATTGAATGGCGGAGCAGGCTTGAGGGGCCGCGTGGCTTACTCCTATTTCTTGCGTTCTTATGTAGAACCTCGAACTAGTTTTAAAGTAATGAACTTCTTTTACCCACAATCTCTCTAGCTGCCATATTCTTTCTCAACTTCAGTGCGTTTTGTGCCTCTCCCTGTTTCTGACTCCTTTCCTGCTTACTTATGTTTATTCCCTCATTTGGTTTTACAAATCCTACATGATATTTGCCAAGTGAGGTGGACATGAGAAGAGGGCTCTGTTGTGCTAAGAGTTTGCGAACCCTCTAATTGTCTGTAGTTGACAGGGAGGGTGGGGGGGGGGGGGGTGTAAGAGAGGTTTTGCCTGCGTGTCATGCATAATAAAATCATAACTTATAAAAAAAAAAGTGTCTATGATTTTACTGCTCACGAGCCCAGAGGACATCTTTGTCTGATGTGTCCATGTTAGCTACTACGGGCAAGGACTGGGCTACTTTTTAAAATTTTACATAACTGCCTGTTTAAAAATATGAACCTCTGAATAGGAAATAAGTTGTTTCATTTACAATTAATGTCCAATCTCCATCTCAGTTTCAGCACAAGCATCGAGCTCTGTGTCTGCAGCAGCGATTGCGGCTCAGGCGGGTGTAGGCGTAGCCTCCACTGTCCATCTCAACCCCATGCAGCTGATGACTGTGGACACCACACACGCACGTCACATTCAGGGGCTCCAGCCTGCGTCGATTGGTGGCCAGGGGCTACAGCCTACTTCAATTGGCCCCCAAGGAATTCAGCCAGCCCCACTTGGGGCACAGGGGATTCAGTCAACATCTATTGGCACCCAGGCTCTGCAACCTGCGTCACTCGGTCCTCAACAGGCCGCAGAGAACAAGCCAGCAGGTAAAGGGGAAACTGCATTTGTAAACCTGGAGGGTGGGAGTAATTAATGGGTCAGCCACAACACCTGGCAGCCCTGCACAGAGCAGGGAAACAATTGCTGGCAAGCAAGCAAACATCCTAAATATCTGAAAAGGTGAAGCAATTGGGGCTGAATTCTTGACATTTTAACCAATTTCGTCACTTTTTGCTGTTTTAAATCTAAGTGGGTGCAGGAACAGAGAGACCTGGTGGTTCAGATACACAAATCTTTGAAGGTTGCAGGACAATTTGATAAGGCTGTTAAAAAGCACGTGGAATCCTTGTTTTTATAAATAGAGGCATAGAGTACAAAAGCAAGGAGATTATGCTAAATCTTTATAAAACACTAGTTTGACCTCAGCTGGTGTATTATGTCCAATTCACTTTAGGCACCACACTTTAGGAAGGATGTCAAGGTCTTGGAGAGGGTGCAGCGGAGAGGGTACCAGAATGGTACCAGGGATGAGGGACTTCAGTTACGTGGAGAGACTAGAAAAGCTGGTTTGTTCTCAGAGCAAAGATGATTAAGGGGAGATTTAATTCGAGGTGTTCAAAACGATGAAGGGTTTTAATAGAGTAAATAAAGAGAAACTGTTCCCACTGGCAGGAGGTCAGTAACAGAGGACACAGGTTTAAGGTAATTGGCAAAAGAACCAGCGGGGAGATGGAGAAATTCTTTTACGCAGCGAGTTATGATCTGGAATGCACTGCCTGAAAAGGTGGTGGAAACAGATTCAATAGTAACTTTCAAAAGAGAATTGGGTAAATACTTGAAAAGGAAAAATTTGCAGGCCTATGGAGGAAGAGCGTTGAAGTTGGGACTAAGTGGATAGCTCTTTCAAAGAGATGGCACAAGCATGATGGGCTGTATGATTCTTGTAATTTATATACTAGTTTGTGTAATTTATTCAGCCTGGGTATTTGAGCTTCGCCGCAGTTTTTTAGCTGAATTGTGTGTTCCCAAGTTGGTAATCATACGGGAGGATTAATAAACATGTCGGGTATGATCGTGTATGCTACTGGATTAATAATCCAGAGAACAACAACGACTACTTGCATTTATACAGCATCTTTAACCTGGAAAAATGTCCCAAGGTGCTTCACAGAAGTGTTATCAGACAAAATTTGACACCAAACCACAGGAGCTATTAGGACAGGTGACCTAAAGCTTGGTCAAAGAGATAGGTTTAAAGGAGGAGACCGAGGCAGAGGGGTTTAGGGAAGGAATTCCAGAGCTTAGGGCCTAGACAACAAGGCATGGCTGCCAATGGTGGTGCGAAGGGAACTGGGGATGCGCAAGAGGTTAGAATTGGAGGAGCACAGAGTTCTCAGAGGGTTGTAGGCTTGAGGAGGTTATGGAGATGATAAGGGGTGAGGTCATGGAGGGATTTCAACACACTGATGAGAATTTTAAATTTGAGGGGTTGGTGGGCCAGGAACCAATATAGGTCAGCGAGCACAGGGGTGATGGGTGAACGGGACTTGGTGTGAGTTAGGTTATGGGCAGCAGAATGGATGAGCTGAAGTTTACGGCGAGTGGAATATGGGAGGCTGGCCAGGAGAGCTTTGGAATAGTCCAGTCTGGAGGAAACTAAAGCATGGATGAGGGTTTCAGCAGCAGATGAGCTGAGGCAGGGGCAGAGACTGGTGATATTATGGAGGTGGAGGTAGGTGGTCTTAGTTATGGGGGCAGAAGCTCAGCTCAGGGTCAAATAGGCAGTGGAGGAGTTGAGGTGATGGTGAAGTACAGCCGGGTATCGTCAGCATACATGTGGAACCTGATATTGTCAGCCGTGGCTTCGCGGTAGCTCTCTCTCCGCTGAGTCAGAAGTTCATGTGTTCAAGCCCCACTCCAAAAACTTGAGTGTAAGATCTAGGCTGACACTTCAGTACTGAGTAGGGCTGCACTGTCAAAGGTGCCGTCTTTCGGGTGAGACGTTAAACCCTCTTGGGTGGACGTAAAAAGGTTCCATGACATAATTTTGAAGAACAGGGGAGTTTCTCTGGTGGCCTGGCCAATATTTGTGTCTCAACCAATGTCGCTAAAATAGATTATCTGGTCATTATCATATTGTGGGACCTTGCTGTGTACAAATAGGTTGCTGCGTTTCCTTATGTTACAACAGTGATTACGCTTCAAAAGTATTTAATTGGCTGTAAAGTGCTTTGGGATATCTTGAGGTCGTGAAAGGCGCTATATAAATGCAAGTCTTTCCTCTTTGTGTCTTTGGATGATGTTGCCGAGGGGCAGCAAGTAGATGAGTAGAGAACTCTTCATACTCTCCAGAGCAGATTCTGATCTCATTGGTTAGTTACACACTGCACTGGTTCCAAACACCACTGAGAACTCTAGAACAATTTACAAAATGGTGAGGCTAGGGTGTGGAACAATTTCTGGGCTACTTGGAACTTCACCCTTGCAGTTTGTCCCCTGGCCCACCTCATTTTATTGCATCTTTGGAACTTGCTGGATGCCAGCTGGTCTTTCCTTTTCAGTTGACTCGTCAAATCTACACTCGCCATATGTGTGCATGCACGTGTCTTGGACGCGTAAGTTGATCAGGGACATCTTGTAAATACTTACCTGTGCCTGTTTCTCAGCAGTGGTGCTAACTGATGGAGCCACCATCGTAGCCAATCCCATCAGCACATTCAGTGCAACGCCTGCTGTCACCACGGTGATCCAGACCCACACTCAGAGCAGCAGTACTACTGCTCCAGCACAGGGATCGTCGCCACGACCCAGCATCCTGCGCAAGAAGCCAGCCTCTGACGGGTATGAGGGATTAACTGCTGATTGACTGTATCTGGTCCGTTTGGCAGGGGACAACCATGAGTGAGAAGAGATGTGACCTAAATTTAGACTACAGCAACATTATTTCAGTTGCTTAGGGATGTATAGTGAAACCTGACTAATGTGCATTGAGCAAGATCTTTCTGTAATCATCAACTCTCTTTTAGACGGAGGGGAAATGATATGGAGGAGAAATAAATCTGATAAATCACTCACCCAAGCTTAGAAACTTTTGCCGGATTTCAGACACTATCTTTTACTTGTTCTCAATATAGCAACTGAATTGACATTCCCAATGCTTGAAATCCGTTCAGTCTCATAATCCCAACCAAATGCTTTTAAAATATATATATAGCACCTTATCACATCTCCAATGTCTGAAAGTACATCACGTGAAATGACTTCTATAGCCACGACCAATAATTATAAGTTTTTGCTAGCCAAAACAAATTTAACTAAGTGCCATTGCTAGAGTTTTGTGCAGGTTGGTTGATGTAATTGTTTTTAAAATATTTTTATCTGACTGTTATTTGGCACATCAGTTGTTATGTAGCAATGCCAATGAATTTTGGTTTAGTGCAAGTACACTTGATCTGAGCATGTTGGAGCCAATGATTTTTGTTCAGGTTTCTACACACCTGATCGGTTGCTTGGAGCATGAAGTTCTGCTGAAGACTTCTGACATTCAGAATGTTTGTTCAGCTGAACTTCAGCTAAAGTGCCACTAAATCATGCCTGCAGGTCCAATCGCCGGGTTATTATCTGGGCCCCCACCATACGTTGTGTTGCTTGAAATAAATGAGCTGTGATTTTTGTTCACTAACCTATTTTAACTTCTTATTGTGTTCCATGTTTGTAGCATGGCTGTCCGGAAAAGCCTCATTCCTCCACAGCCCTCAGAGGCTACAAGCCCACGATTAGACGGCACAATGCGTAACGCATCAGGATCCCCGCGACCAGTTGGGTAAGGGCTGGAGTTTTTCATGTGTGCCTTTTTCTCGCGCTCTTGTGACTTCATGCATATTTGACAAGTCTGATCTACTCAAGTCTAGGTCAATCCTGCTCCATAACAGACCACCTGATAATACCCTGATAGCTCAGCAGGTTTACACAGTAAATAGCTGAGCCCTTCAGACCAAGAAGGTCCGGTCCGGTCCCCAGGTTTGGTCCCTGTTCTGTGTTGCATTAGTTGTGGGCAGATAATCCGCAGCTGCCCTCGGCCCCCTGGATTGGGAAAGGAAATATGAACCACAGGTCCTACTCCTGATTTCTATCCAGCATCCCCCTCTGGAAGTGTGTGTCTGACTATAGTGATGCTGGCATGGTTGAACATTAGCATTCCAGGTCAAGACTCAGACTTCAACAATGGCCAGTGGGATGAGCCTGTTATCAGTGTTACTGTACTTCAGCGAGGGGTCAATGTCTTCAGGAGAGCAGGTCAGAAACCGGTGAAAGGGGGGGAAAACAGGAGACACTTGAGTGCAGATTTTCTGCTGGTAGCCTTGCTGATTTTGAGGCACTAATGGGGTGAAAGCTGGGGCTGTGAAGATCACTGCCTGGGCATTGATGGTAAGCAATTGAAGTATTTTAGAGTGTGAAAGGAGGTCATTCTTAAGTGGAAGGCATGCTGCATATAGTGCATTCTGGGAAGATGTAGCTGGCTTGTCTTACCTTGCTAGTCCTGGTAAGGTCACTAAACTTTTGGCTATGATGTGTTGCCATGTGTAAGTTGGCAGTATCTGCCCTGGCCTCTTCTATCCATTGCCCGTATGCTGCTCTCCTTTGTGCTGTGTGCCATAGGGCCTCTATCCTTTGTCATACTTCCTCCAGCAGCACCTCTACAGCTTCGGCTCTCCCAACCTGAAGACCTGCTAGACATTATTTAACTGCACTTGATGCTGTGCTCCCAGTTTATCTTTATAGTTGCTTCAGGCCTTCAACCCTGCAGCAGCACAATAATGGGCAAGCTCCCAATCACAGGTATTCTTCAAGCCTGGAACATGCCAAACACGCACCATCCTACTCTGGTCAGAATACAAAATCTATGCTATATTCCCTTACTCCGCATGGTTTTTGCCAGCCTTCCTGACTAATGAAGATGATGGTGAACCAGAGTGTGTTGTAACTATCTCAGCTCTTCATGTTACACTGTGACCAATTATTTTCACCTCAAAATAACAGTAAGTTGCTGGTCTTCATTTGTTAGGGTTTTCCTGTTGGAAAGTAGCAGATTAACCAAGGATTGCTCATTTGAATGTGTCGCTCACAATGGTGAATACTTAAAAAATTTTATGTTTCATTTTTCTCAAGAACGTGCAGTTTCAAAATAACCTCCATCGAGGTGAGGTTTCAAATTGCTGTGTTTTTTATATATGGCCATGTTCCATATAGATAGAAACTAGCACTGTTAAAGTTTGGGCTTTCTCCCAACAGTTTTAACCTGTACCTTTGTGGGATAAGGTACCATGGGACTAACAATTACCCCTTATCCAAAGGTACACTGCACCACAGATCATGTGGGATGCTCACTGCATTCTCCTGTCTACTTCAAAAGGTGCTTAGCTTTGAATCATAGTTTGGATTGATATTCAAATTAAGCCTTCGCCCACTGAGTGAGTCTCACTGGTTTGTGGCTGAGCGACTCAGATTACTCTTATCAGCAAGGGATGCGCTGCTTCTCCCAGCCACTGTGGAGGTTAGTGAGCGAGGTTACTGAATAATGTGAGGTTAATGAAGAATGTGAAGCTGATTTCAATCCAAACTGTTCTGATGGAAGGAGAAAGTATGAAGATGGATAAGACAGAATACTGTGAGCAGATGTTTATGTAATAATGGAGTTGATCGTTAAATTCTGATTTTAAACTGTGATCTCGCAATCCTGATAGATAAAGAAAGAACTTGCCTTTCACGACCTCAGGAAGTCCCAAATTGCTTTACAGCCAATGGAGTATTCTTGAAGTGTAGTCACTGTTGTAATGTAGGAAACGTGGCAGCTGGTTTATGCACAGCAAGGTCTCTCAAACAGCAATGTGATAATGACCAGATAATCTGTTTGTGATGTTGGTTGAGGGATAAATGGGGAGAACTCCCCTGCTGTTTTCGAAATAGTGCTATGGGATCTTTTATGTCCACCTGAGAGGGCAGACGGGACGTCAGTTTAATGTCTCATCCGAAGGATGGCGCCTCCAACAGTGCAGCTCTCCCTCAGTACTGCACTGGAGTGTCAGCCTAGATCTTCGGCTTAAGTCTCTGGAGTGGGACTTGAGCCCACGACCTTCTGACTCAGAGGCGGGAGTGTTACCCACTCTTATCCTTTTTGGCGACAGTTTGAGAATGGGCATTCCTTTTGAGCAGGCTAATGGGATGTTTTGATGTTTGATTTTAATTGTTTCTTACTTTTCAGTGCAAAATCTAAACCAGAGATCCATGTTGCCATGACCACGCCAGTGGCTGTTGCGATGGAAGCGGTTAGCAGCCAGAACATGGAACAAATGCCTGTCCCAGGACAGCCAAATTCCCAGCAGCCTCAGCCACCAATCCCAACACTCATTGCAGCAGCTGCTCCCCATCCCCAACCTACTGCCTTGTCAACTGTCACAGCGGCAGTCTCTGCTACTCCTCCAATTTCAGTCTCCATGGCTACAGTGGTAGCTCCTCCATCACAGCCAGTCGCCATCTCTGTTCCTGTCTCCATGAGCTCAACATTACCAGAGGTTAAAATCAAACAGGAGACAGAGCCTATGGACACACTACAGCCAGTATCAGGTAGGTGAAGTGTATTCTCTTCTCACGAACAGTAGTTCACATTCTGCCAAGTATTCATAAAAATTGCAATGAATTCTGTTTTTGTGGATATTGGGATATTAATACTTTTATTTCTCTGGAGCGTGGGGGGGAGGGTGGAAAATTAAAGTAACTGCTGTGGCCTGTATCCAGTGGCCTGCTGGGAAGCATCCTGAAGCACTGCATTGTTAATGGTGTGTCAAGAAAGGCTGTTTTGTGTGACAGAGTTAAGTTGCTCACACTTGTCATTTGTTTGTCTTCCATACATGCAGAAGGACTCTAGCACACTTACTGGTGCAATATTCTGAGTCTAGTGGGGGAAGAATTGGTGAACTAGTAGACTGGTATAGGGAAGAGTGTGAATGGTGGCACAGTTGAGTTCCAGTATTAAATTTCCAGCTGGCAGTGCCATTGTGTAAAATTGTTGAGTAAAGGGGAGGTGTGTCCCCACGAGACAGTCAGAGTGCCAGTCCCCTTGGACCACAATGAAACATTTCATATTGGTTGATTACCAGAAGTGTTGGAGTAGGATTGGCCAGGATTCTCGGCGATGGAGGGGGGTAAGGTTGGTTGGATCATGCATATTTGTGTGTTTTTTCTGGAGTGTGGTAAATGTTTTCTTTTGAGGATGTTTGTTCGTTCATTCATTCTCTCCCTCTCCCTCTCTCTCTGGGTCTCCGTCTCATCTCCACCCCCTCCCTCCCCCAAATCCCAGTTGCAGTATCGTCGTCACAGTCAATATCTGTGACATCACCTGCTCTAACTCCACTGGTGAACAACCTCAGCCTTCCCGGCAACGAGCTGCCGCCTGGCGCGTCCCCCAGGAAAAAACCCCGCAAACAACAGCACATCATCTCCACAGAAGAGAGTGAAATGATGGAAACAAACAGTACGGATGAGGAAAAGAACAGCAGCAGCAAGCCGGTACTGCTCAAAGCAGAGAAAAGGAAATTGCCTCCAAAAGAATACATAGGTAAAATGGGTTTGAGGGGGGAACTGGGCTGGTGTTTCTGCCCCGAGGGGGGAACTGGGCTGGTGTTTCTGCCCATGAAAGGGGAACTGGGCTGGTGTGTCTGCCCATGAAAGGGGAACTGGGCTGGTGTGTCTGCCCATGAAAGGGGAACTGGGCTGGTGTGTCTGCCCATGAAAGGGGAACTGGGCTGGTGTGTCTGCCCATGAAAGGGGAACTGGGCTGGTGTGTCTGCCCATGAAAGGGGAACTGGGCTGGTGTGTCTGCCCATGAAAGGGGAACTGGGCTGGTGTGTCTGCCCATGAAAGGGGAACTGGGCTGGTATGTGATCTGGCTCGTGCTAACATCTCCAAAACAATACGCTGGCAGATGGATTACTGCATGGTTATGCATGGCTTTAGACAAGTTTATTAATGATCTGGCTCGCAAGGCTTATATGTAGCCTGTGATACCATCGCAGCTGAAATGGAAAATCTACTTTGGCTCTTTTCTAATTCGTATGCACTTAAGTACAGTACTGAACTCTTGAGTACAATACTTAAGATGGAAAGTTTCAGGGCCTGATTAACTGCAGTCAGAACATTCAATATCACGGTAATTTGACACCATTCAATCGAATTTGAGCAGATGTTAGCACGTTTAAAAAAGCGTATGGCATATGAAATCCTGGGCTTTATAAATAGAGGCATTGAGTACAAAAGCAAGGAAGTTATGTTGAACCTTTATAAAACACTGGTTCGGCCACAACTGGATATTGTGTCTAATTCTGGGCACCGTACTTTAGAAAGAATGTGAAGGCCTTAGAGAGGGTACAGAAAAGATTTACTAGAATGGTTCCAGGGATGAGGAACTTCAGTTATGCAGATAGACTGGAGAAGCTGGGGTTGTTCTCCTTAGAGCAGAGAAGGTTGAGAGGAGATTTGACAAAAGTGTTCAAAATCATGACTAGTTTAGATAAAGAAAAACTGTTCCCATTGGCAGTAGGGTTGAGAACCTGATGACACAGATTTAAGGTAATTGGCAAAAGATCCAAAGGCAACGGGAGGAAAAACGTTTTTACAACATTTTTTATGCTGAATGTGTGTCTCTCTACACTGGTCAGTCTGATTTCACTTGTTCACACGACTGTTACTATACCGTCATGCAGCATATTATAGAATGTGTCCACCTGTACAAATGACAAACACTGCTTCGGCATGACGCAGGGTTAGGTTGGCCTGTATATCAGGAATGCTTTCTACACCTTCTGAAACCCCTCAGTCCAACTTGATTCTTGATTTTTTTGTGTTGCAGATGAAGAGGGTGTGAGGTACGTTCCTGTCCGCCCTAGACCCCCAGTTACGTTACTCCGACATTACAGGAACCCCTGGAAGGCAGCCTACCATCATTTCCAAAGATACAGTGACGTGAAAGTCAAAGGTCAGTCTCCAATTTCTATTCCTGCTGTGTTTGGGCTAATGTTTAAGTCAAATTGGCTACTGTTTCTAATCGAGAGCATCAAGCTTTCAAACCCTATAATGTTCCATTAACTTGCCTTCAGAAACATCTTTTATTCCATATACAACATGGGCACAGCCAAGGTACTCCCTATATTCCCCCATTGTTGCAGTGTTTGTCCCATGTTTTATATAGAATTCATATCAAAAAGCAGCTTTTGAATAAAATTAATTGTTGGCAATAGAAACTAAAGTGGAAAAGCTACTGGACCCACTCTATAGTGTGTATATATATATCTGTATAGTGGGTCCAGTCGACTTTATAGTGTCCCTCCAAGCACAAACCCATTATAAGAATGTTTTTTATCACTTAACTCTGGAATTGTTTGAATATAAATACATTTTTAATGTCCATTATTTAAAGGAATATTTTGTCAGTTCACAAATGAGCGACATGGGCTGGTTGAAACAAAAATGCAGTGCTAATTGTGTATCTCTGGAACCTCGTTTACTCTGAAATATAGTGCTAATCGTGTATCTCTGGACCCTCATTTACTCTGAAGGGCCCACAAACAGCATTGAGATGAATGACCAGTTAATGGGTGTTTTGGTGGTGGCGGCTAAGAGAGATCTTTGCCAGGACAGTGAGAGAACTCACTGCTCTTCCAAGTATTGTAAACAATTTTACAACACCAAGTTATAGTCCAGCAATTTTATTTTAAATTCACAAGCTTTCGGAGATTTTCTCCTTCCTCAGGTAAATGTTTCAAGATCTCCTTGAAGCCTACGCATTTATACATATTGAATAATACATGGTGTTTACAGACTGCCCCTGCAACTGCCCGTTGCCAAGGCAATCACCGTGTTCAGACAGAGAGGTGTCATCTGCAGAACCCCCGAATACACATTCAACAAAAAAACAAACAGGGAAAAAAAACAGAGAAAAAAAAACACAGAGAGAGGCAGAAACATCCGGAAGGCAGAGAGAGCTAGCAAATGACCCATTATATTAAAAACAGATAACATTTGTTCGCTGGTGGGGTAACGTGTAGCGTGACATGAACCCAAGATCCCGGTTGAGGCCGTCCTCATGGGTGCGGAACTTGGCTATCAATTTCTGCTCGACGATTTTGCGTTGTCGTGTGTCTCGAAGGCCGCCTTGGAGTACGCTTACCCGAAGGTCGGTGGATGAATGTCCATGACTGCTGAAGTGTTCCCCGACTGGGAGGGAACCCTCCTGTTTGGCGATTGTTGCGCGGTGTCCGTTCATCCGTTGTCGCAGCGTCTGCATGGTCTCGCCAATGTACCATGCTCTGGGGCATCCTTTCCTGCAACGTATGAGGTAGACAACGTTGGCCGAGTCACAGGAGTATGAACCATGCACCTGGTGGGTGGTGTCATCTCGTGTGATGGTGGTATCTGTGTCGATGATCTGGCATCTGTGTCGATGATCAGCCGCACTCAGAAGACAGTCCAGAATGTCACCCGAGCACAACGCAACGCCATCAACGCTCTCAAGACCAACCGCAACATCGTCATCAAACCAGCGGACAAAGGAGGAGCCATAGTCATACAGAACAGAACAGACTATTGCAAAGAAGCATACCGACAACTGGACAACCAGGAACACTACAGACGGTTACCCGCAGATCCGACCAAAGAACACACCCACCAGCTCAACAAACTGATCAAGACCTTCGATCCAGACCTTCAAAGCATCCTACGCATTCTCATCCCACGTAATCCCCGCGTGGGAGACTTCTACTGCCTCCCAAAGATACACAAAGCCAACACACCCGGACGTCCCATCGTATCAGGCAACGGAACCCTGTGTGAGAACCTCTCTGGATACATCGAGGGCATCCTGAAACCCATCGTACAGGGAACCCCCAGCTTCTGTCGCGACACTACAGACTTCCTACAAAAACTCAGTACCCACGGACCAGTTGAACCAGGAACACTTCTCACCACGATGGACGTCTCGGCACTATACACCAGTATCCCCCACGATGACGGCATCGCTGCGACAGCATCAATACTCAACACCAACAACAGCCAATCTCCGGAAGCCATCCTACAACTCATCCGCTTCATCCTGGATCACAATGTCTTCACCTTCGATAACCAGTTCTTTACCCAAACACACGGAACAGCCATGGGGACCAAATTCGCACCCCAATACGCCAACATTTTCATGCACAAGTTCGAGCAGGACTTCTTCACTGCACAAGACCTCCAACCAACACTATACACCAGATACATCGACGACATTTTCTTTCTATGGACCCACGGCAAGGAATCACTAAAGAGACTACACGATAACATCAACAAGTTCCATCCCACCATCAAGCTCACCATGGACTACTCCTCAGAATCAGTTTCTTTCTTGGACACACGAATCTCCATCAAAGACGGGCACCTCAGCACCTCACTCTACCGCAAGCCCACGGACAACCTCACGATGCTCCACTTTTCCAGCTTCCACCCTAACCACGTCAAAGAGGCCATCCCCTATGGACAGGCCCTGCGAATACACAGGGTCTGCTCAGACGAGGAGGAACGCGATGGACACCTACAGACGCTGAAAGACGCCCTAGTAAGAACGGGATATGACGCTCGACTCATCGATCGACAGTTCCGACGGGCCACAGCAAAAAATCGCATAGACCTCCTCAGGAGACTAACACGGGACGCAACCAACAGAGTACCCTTTGTCGTCCAGTACTTCCCCGGAGCGGAGAAACTACGCCATGTTCTCCGCAGCCTTCAACATGTCATCAATGAGGACAAACACCTCGCTATGGCCATCCCCACACCTCCACTACTCGCCTTTAAACAGCCACCCAACCTCAAACAGACCATCGTTCGCAGCAAACTACCTAGCTTTCAAGAGAACAGCGTCCACGACGCCACACAACCCTGCCACGGTAACCTCTGCAAGACATGCCAGATCATCGACACAGATACCACCATCACACGAGATGACACCACCCACCAGGTGCATGGTTCATACTCCTGTGACTCGGCCAACGTTGTCTACCTCATACGTTGCAGGAAAGGATGCCCCAGAGCATGGTACATTGGCGAGACCATGCAGACGCTGCGACAACGGATGAACGGACACCGCGCAACAATCGCCAAACAGGAGGGTTCCCTCCCAGTCGGGGAACACTTCAGCAGTCATGGACATTCATCCACCGACCTTCGGGTAAGCGTACTCCAAGGCAGCCTTCGAGACACACGACAATGCAAAATCGTCGAGCAGAAATTGATAGCCAAGTTCCGCACCCATGAGGACGGCCTCAACCGGGATCTTGGGTTCATGTCACGCTACACGTTACCCCACCAGCGAACAAATGTTATCTGTTTTTAATATAATGGGTCATTTGCTAGCTCTCTCTGCCTTCCGGATGTTTCTGCCTCTCTCTGTTTTTTTTTCTCTGTTTTTTTTCCCTGTTTGTTTTTTTGTTGAATGTGTATTCGGGGGTTCTGCAGATGACACCTCTCTGTCTGAACACGGTGATTGCCTTGGCAACGGGCAGTTGCAGGGGCAGTCTGTAAACACCATGTATTATTCAATATGTATAAATGCGTAGGCTTCAAGGAGATCTTGAAACATTTACCTGAGGAAGGAGAAAATCTCCGAAAGCTTGTGAATTTAAAATAAAATTGCTGGACTATAACTTGGTGTTGTAAAATTGTTTACAATTGTCAACCCCAGTCCATCACCGGCATCTCCACATCATGACTTCCAAGTATTGTCATGGGATCTTGATAATTTGATTGAGCAATATCCCTCTTCTTCCAATCCTTGCCCCAGGTGAAGGTGGTGAATCAATCGATGTTTTAATCTAAAGTCCATATTAGGCTGTTGCTCATTGAGTTGCTGGTTTTAATGTCTATCCCTACAACTAGTGGTGTAAAGTACTTTTTAAAATAAAAGATCTTAATTTTGATGGGCATTATGTTTGTCATCTGACCATAATTACAGATGGGTTTGTTCTATTGTGATGCTACTCCCTAACCTGATGTAGGCACTCGATTATAGAGCTGAATATATTGCTTTAGGCACGACAAATATTTCCTGCTTAAGTCTCAATCAAATTTAACTGGGTTTAAAGATCTCTGAGGTGTCTCTTTAGACTTTGAAAGGTTGCTTTGTCAGTAAATGAAGAAGGATTTGTAGGATTGGATCACTGATCTCAAAAGCAATGCAGGTCAGCCGAAGTTTATTTTTGCATGCTAACTTGACGATGCGTCTTATTTAAATTCCTAGGAGTACGTATCTGATCAGTACGCTCCTTGCTCTGCTCAATGCCGCCATGGCTCAGTTGGTTGCACTCGCAGCTGTGAGTCAGAAGGTTGTGGAGTCTAGGATTCGTACACACAATCCAGGTTGGTGCTTAAGGTGTGGGGACTGATGGATGGGGCATTGTCTGAAGTGTCCTCCAGATGAAATGCTAAAGCAAGACTCCAGCTGGTTGTTTGTGGTTCAGCTGGACATTAAAGACCCCATGGCACTATCTGCAGAAGAGTAGGGACTTTTCCTGACGAAAGTTCATCCACCTGAAACGTTAACTCTGTTTCTTTCTCCATAGATGCTGTCTGACCTGCTAAGTATTTCCAGCATTTTCTGTTTTTATATTAAGGACTTTTGCTATTGTTCTGGACAAAATTCTTCCCTCAATAACAGATTAACTGGTCATTCATTTACTGTTTATGGGATTGCGCAAAATGGCTGCCTGATTTGCAAATAAAGACACTTCACTTAAGTCATTTGTTGCATATGTAAAGGTTTGAGAAACATAAGGTGCTATATAAATGAGAATCTTTTTCTTTAAATTTTTCTTTGTTTACCTGGGAAACAAAATTATAAAAAACACTCTTGGAAGGTCAGTGAAAACAACATTTGTTTTAGATTTTGAAAGATCGTTGATTGATGGGTTGGATGGTATATTGCGTTAGTCGCTGCCCTTTTACTCATGGGACTAGAGTTTGAATCCAGCTTTGACTGATTAAATGAAAATCTGTTTTCAACTGGCTGTAAAAGACAAGAAGCAAAATGAGTTCAGGAAGTCTCCCCTTTCAGTTTAGTCTTGATTTGCAATGCTGTATAGTAACCCTGACTGATGCCTTTTCTAACCTGTCCTCTCTATTTAATGGCAGAGGAGAAAAAGCCCACACTGCAGGAGATAGCCAATCAGAAAGGAATTGTCTGCAAGGCCCAGGGCTGGAAAGTGCACCTCTGTGCTGCACAACTCATGCAGCTGGTAAGTGAGGTCAGGATTGTGTGTATGGGGAGGGGTTATGTATATGACACTGGTTGACTGCTGTTGGCCTGTTTTTAAATAAGATCATTGGTTGAATATGATGACGTGCAACACTCTACTCCCTCCTCCCAGGGTTTTATGAGCAAATACGGCATTTTGTTACAGAAATACCAGCTGCAGTCTTCACCCAGTGTGTCTTATGAAGCAGAGATTGGGAACGGTGTATGAACATGTACCGCTCGGCAAGAGGTCATGCCTACCCTAGAGCAAATGTCAAAATGGAAGTCTTAAAACTGGCGTGTGTTTGCAGAAAATGTTTTATTTCAGATGAGCTGTGTGTACGTTCTATTTAAACTGTCTTTTTAAATAAATGAAGTGATGTGGAACTTGTCTTAGTCTACAGGACGTCTTCTAAATCACTTTCCAAACTTCAAAGTGATTTTTGATAGCTTTAGCACTGAAGTTCTAATAAATGTAGTGTTTATGCAGCTGAGATTTTTTGGCTTGACTTGTGAGCAGCAGAGGGCTGACATCTCTGTGGCCAGAAGGGATGGTGCTGAGTCTTTGATTTTCAGCTAGAAACCCAGATTGCTAAGTATTGCAGCAGTGCTCTCTGTGCCTCAGTTCCAAAGGGAGAAGTTATCCTGAGGTACACTTGAAAATCTCTCTTCTGGTGCAAACCAATCTCCCACCAATTTAAGTATTTAAGGAGAGTGATTGCGGTATGTGTTTACTGAATAGCATCTCAGTTGAAGTACACCAGCCTCTTGCATCACTACATTATAACAAAAGACCCATTGTTGTGCGATAGCTGAATCTAAATTTACCAGTGATGCTCTGTAAATAGCATGGATTTTATATTCAGTTGTCAGCAGTGACCTTCACTAAAAGCTGTTAACTGACCATTAGTGGAAAGTAGCTGTAATGATGCTGTGCCGTGTTCAGGCTGACCCCTGAAAGTGACCAGTGGCTGCACAAGCCAGCTTGTATTTGGAGCATGAGATTAGGTATGTGTCAGACGGGTTTAATTGAATACTTATGGTTGTGATCCCAAACTAACCTAATGAAAGGTGAGCCAGTAGGTTGAGTATCATTTATTAAAAGATAATTTGTTCTGAATCAGCTGCTGGCATCTGACCACCTATTTTTAACTGGTACATACCATTGGTATTTTTGATCAACAGTTAGCCTTTAGACATTTCATATCATAGCAATATCATATAACAGCATTTCAAACCATCAGCACAAAGGAGTTATTTTTTAGATAGGGAGTCTCTCAGTTGAGGGTTAGATGCTGCCCTAGCCCCTTTGCTGCTATTGATAGTGATACACACTGCCACTGCCCCAGAAACTGTTACCGTGTGCAGGGGAAGGTCGGCAGTATAAATACAGAATGACAAGCACCTACTCTGGGTTTACTTCTACAAAATATTTGTGCTGGTTTTGATGATTCTGCTGCACCTTACGCATATATTGCAACAATGGATCTCCTTGTTCCCATAAAACTGCTGTTAACTCATCAAACCTGTGTGATGAATGTGTGCTGAAAGCCTTACAAGTGGGGCCTTGCTGAAATATGCAATCCTCTATGGGCCAACATCTACATATGCTTCCAGCACACACTTTGGGGTGCTCCAGCCTTGATATCAAGGCCATCACTCCCTTTTCCATGCCCGGTGTTTCCTGGTCACAGCTTCAGTTGTCTCCTCCCTGACCCCTGGAACCTTTTCAGTTATTTTGGTCTCCAGGCTGCCACTCCCCTCCACATTATTTCTTTGAGCCATGGCTTCTATTTAAGGTAGTGTAACTCTCGACCAGCTGCCATTTTCATTTGAGACCAGTCCTTTCTGCCTTTGCTCAGCTCTAGGTTAGCCTCCCCCAATTGCACCATCTCTTTCGCTGACCTTCCCGCTGAGCGAGTCCACTGGAGACTAATCTAGTCAACCTCCTTCCTGTCCTGCTCCCCACACCCACCACTGCCCTCTAGGGCTCTACCAACAAATCACAGCCCCTCTCTGTATTTCCCTCCAGAATGTCAATTCACTCACTGCCTTTGTCACCCATGCCAGCTTTTGCACCTCTCTGGTGTTTAACAGTTTCTCTGAGAGGGGTGTTGAAAGGAGTCACAGCCTACAACTGACTTCAACCCTCAGAACCCCATCCACTTTCCACTGTTGTTTCAGCCTCCAATCCACTTTCCACTGTTGTTTCAGCCTCCATGTTGCAGCCTTTAAATAGATTCCTCTAAATACAAACAGTGTAACAGCCCATAATTGAACATCCGCAGCACATTACACAATGCAGTTGAATCTCCATCAGTGACATTAGTTCACTGCATTGTAGAACAACTTAAAATGTGTATGTCTGCAGAAATGCATTATATTCTAATTTACCATGTTGCATTTTGTGAGCTGATGTAATGAATATGGATATTAAACTTGTGAGGATGACACACTGTCCTAATTAATCCCTAAGCTCATATAAACCATAGAAATTTACAGCATAGAATGAGTTTTATTAGCCCAATGTGCTCTTTGCTAGAGCAATCCAAAACAAATTCCACTGACCCACTCTCTTCCCCATAGCCCTGTAATTTCTAAATAACTAATTCCCATGAAGTGTAACATTGGCTTGTGTAATAATATCCCTGCCACTGAGAATTTATCCAGTAAGTAGCTGAATCTCTCACACCAGGAAGGTCCTGGGTTCAACTTCTGTCTATGCTAAGTTGACTGATCTGTGCTTGGGAAGCAACAATTAACTCCTACACCCCAGAGTTCATGAGGGGAAAAACAGCCAGGGTTCCGGCTGATGATGGCTGTCCAACAAACCTCGCTGAAGGTTTGTGGAAGTTGGGTGAGACCAAGATCAAGCTTTATTGTTATGCCCTCCCCAGTTGAATAGCCCACTTGGCTCACACCTTGCCCTTACTAAAGCCTCCCCACCTGGCTACACTTTCCACCATCTGGTTGGCTCAGTCCACCGTTGTGATGCTGAGGCCCTTATCAGCAAAACACATCTTGGTCTCCACCTACTCCCCTTGTATCTTCTTCAAAAACCTCCCCTTTAAAATCCACATTCTCTACCACCCCACAAGTCGCATTGAGTTTTTTCAGCAAGGGGCTACTTGTGAGCCAAGTTGCCATCAAAGCCACAAAGTCAATGCAATCATCCGTAGTAAAGTGGTGGGTGGACTGACATTCTGGAAGGAAGTATAGAGAGGGGCTGTGATCTGCTGGCAGAGCCTTGGGGGGTGGGTGTGGGGAGCAGGACAGGAAGGAGATTGGTGAGATTAATCTCCAGTGGGCTCGCTCAGCAGGAAGATCAGTGAGAGCAGGGCAATTGGGATTGCTGCTCATAAGGAGGCAGTGACTGGTGTCTTGGTGAGCCATTCGGAGAATGCTGATCGAGGCACAGAGTAGCTGTGGGTTTATCCAAGGAGGATTCATGCCTGGAACAGTGACAGGAGAGCAGGAAGGCAGAGGAGTAGTGATGGGTTGGGATAGGGTTTGGTGGGGGGGCAAAATACCTGAGGGGAGTAATGAAAGTTGGTATGGCGAGGAGACAGGAGAGAAGGACCCAAGAGGGGTCAAGAGAAGAAAGGCAGATAGAAGTAATGGTCTTGAGTCTGGAGCAGCAGCCAAAATGCACACGTGAATGGACATGGAGGGATTTCAAGTTACATAGCCATGGCAAAGATTAGGAGAGATGTCCTGGCTGTAAATAGAAGATAGGGAGATGATATGAGAATGTCCAAAATTGACGTCTGCAGTGCTGTGGTGAGACAAAGTTAACTTGTAGACCAGGTGGAGTCAGATTGGAGCATTGATGAACCAATGTCCAGATTTCTCTCCTATCTCTCCTCATGTCCTATTCAAGTTCTTCTTGTTCATGAGAGCCACCTCCTGCTCCCTTCACCACTGCTGACCTCCCAATTTTCCTTTCTGGCCCCCGTTCCTTCTCTGGTACTATCCCATTCCCTTTCAAAACTTCCATCATTACCCCACTCCTTAAAAATCCCACCCTCGATCCCTCTGTCTTTTCAAACTACTGCCCTATCACCAACCTCTCTTTCCTCTCCCCAAAGTCCTCGAATTTGTCGCCTCATAAATCCATGCCCATATTTTCCCGCAACTCCATGTTTGAATCTCTCCAATCAGGTTTCCACCAATGCCACAGCACTGAAATGGCCCTAATCAAAGTCACATGACATCCTCTGTGACACTGACCGTGGTGCTTAATCTCTCCTCATTCTCTGCAGCCTTTGACATGGTCAACTACACTATCCTCCTCCAGAGCCATTGTCCATTTTTGTCTAATTATGCCTCTGATGCCCTTTGGGATGTTTTTCTACATTAAAGGAGGTATATAAATGCAAGTTGTTGACTCTCTTTCAAGGCTCATATGAATAATGGTCTCTTGGACAAGATGCTGGAGGTTGCCAGGAGTTCATAGCATCATACCCCAATATCCCGAGGGGAGGAAATAATTCCCTTCAGTAGTTTACCAGCTGGGTATCTTATCCAAGGACGTACTCATGCAATTACTGGAAAAAATGTTAGAATTTGAGCTTCCTCTTTACACTATTTCTGTTCCTTCCTCTAAATCCCAATTGAATGGCACAGACTAGTTTGGAACACGATGTGTACAGCCGATTGGCTTCGTTACAGGAAGGACTGATTCCAAAGAAGAAAGCGGCTACAGATGATGACATGCATCGAATCAATGAGCTGATACAGGTACGAGGATGTATGTCCCATATGAGGGTTTGTCCAGTAGCCTGTGCAGTCTGCAAAGGTGGCACCTGTACTTTGGGTTGTTCTCATGAGCAGGCTAAGAGCTGGGCTACACTGTACAAGAGGTTGAGTAAGTTCCAGTTTCTTTCCAGTTAACTGGTATGTGAGTGAGTAGAGGCAGCTAAAATAATACATATTGGTGTGGGATGGGGAGGGGTTTAAACAAATGATTGCAAGTAAGTGTAGATGGTTCTGATAATTGAGTGGGGTAAATGCACTGTATTGGGACTGACCAATACAGACCACAAAGACTACAGGTTGTGCTGAATTTAGGTGATTTCAGTGCGGCGAAGCATCTCCAAGATAGGGTGGAGGGAAATCAGCAATCCCTGCTCCTGAGACCTGCTGGAAATGTGTGTACGTTTGTGTGTATTGGGTGAGAATAGAATTAGCTGTGGTAGCTTGCTGTCCAGGCTTGTACATGGAGGACAACCACCTGGATGGGATTCCATAACACTGCAACTGCCTACAGCTGTACCGCAGCGTGGTTTATGAACCTCAGAAAAGATGGAGTGAAAGAAGAAAATGAGGGGAGTGTAGTGACTGCATGTGGAAATATCATGATGGTAGTTTGAGAATTTGAATTCAGTTTTTAAAAAACCTGGAAATAAAAAGCTGGTGTCAGGAAAAGTGACCATGAAGCTGTCAGATTGTCGTAAAATCCCAACTGGTTCACTGATGTCCTTTAGGGAAGGAAACCTACCGTCCTTACCCGGTCTGGTCTGTATGTGACTCCAGTCCCACACCAACGTGGCTAACTGTTAGCTGCCCTCTGAAGTGGCTGAACCAAACCATTCACTATCATCAGTAAAAGGAGAAGGCTCACCACCAACTTCTCAGGGCAACTACGGACGGGCCAATATATGCCTGCTTTGCCAGTGATGTCCACATCCCGAGAATGAAAAAAAGAATGGACAGGTGTAAAATCATAAATGTGATAGTAACATGAAGCCTTGCATTCTGGCCTGGATGTACTGAGGTCCTGAATCAGACAACACGAAATGCATCAAATGTTAACTTTGAAAAAAGTCAAAATCAAAAGTTGCATTTATGCTTTAGGCACGACTTTACCTTGTACTAATGTTGTGGATTCTCCATTAACTAACGTCAATGTCTCATTGATGTCCATGAGCATTGTTCTTTTAGTTTTCTTAAAAAGTATTGAGTTCTATTTTTGAAGTAACTTGTTTTGAAGCTTATGGTAGTGATGATGCTACTTATTCCTCACCTGCTGTAACACTGTGCAATGTTGTATTCACAGGGGAATATGCAACGCTGCAAACTGGTTATTGACCAGATCACCGAGGCCAAAGACACAATGCTGAAGGTTCTGGATCATAAGGATCGAGTTCTAAAGCTCCTCAACAAAAATGGCACGGTCAAAAAGGTGTCCAAATTAAAGAGGAAAGAGAAGTCCTAAAGCCTCATATTGGATAGTAACTGTTTTAAAGCCACTGTATAGATGTTTAGTTTGGTATTTGAATAAAGCCGAGGTTAGCAGGCGGTGGATAGATTCCACAGAACACGAGCACTGCTGTGGTGTGTCCAGGGACCACAGAGTGTGGAAGCACCCCCCCCCCCCCCCCCCTCTCAATAGCGCTTCCATTGTTGACCAGACAGCGTAAAGTTGATTTGTAAGAGCCCCCCATTCAAATTGTGAGAACCTACAAAAAGATTTAGATTGTCATCCGACCTAACTGTAAACTGACAAACAATTTTTGTGGTAGCATTGACTAGGTCGTCCTTTGAGCTCAAAGAACAGGGCTTCCTCCTCCTACACTTACGGTGTTCCGATAACAATTCTGAAAAAACAGGTTCGTTTTGCCAAGCAGTTTTTCTGTTAACTTTGTATCTTGGGCTAGTGAATTTTACACCAATTGATTACCCATTTATCCTAATTAGCGACATCACATCACTTCTATTGGTTTACAGTGCCGAGTGTGTGTAAATTCTCTGAATGCTCTGATTAGCAACCCCAGTCAGGTGCTGTAGTTAGAGGGTGGCTGCGGATTAGACTGGAAGAATGGCCTCAGTCCAGCGCCCGCAGTTAGTGACAGTGCAAGTTCAATGTAGGTGACAGAAGAAGAGGCCCACAAGGTAATGTGGCAAATCTTTTGTTTGTCCCCTTCAGAATGTGCTTTCTTTTACTGGTCGATGAGGCCTGCATCTTAGGAAGGATGGATTTCACGGCCATCCTTTGTGAAGTTTCCCTTGTTGAACACGGCTGATGGTCCTAAAAGTCTGTCCCATTCAGTGATCTGCAATAACTGATGGGAGTGCCTCGAGAACTATTTGAATATTTTCTCAATGAGAAAAAGAAAATCCCTAAAAATTTTACTTTTTAATCTAGGGAATAAATGGTGGTTTTGGGGGGGGGGGGGTTTGCTGATCAAGACCACGATATAGTGAGGGTTTTCTGTTAGCCCTCACTATATTGAGAGTTTGGTGTGACTCTCAAAAGGGAGGATTTGAGCAACAGAATTGTAAATCTGTTTGTAAAGAATAGCTTTATGCTTTTGGTCTGCAAAGTGTACAGAGGATTTATGCTCTCCACAACCCCATCTTTCCCCCCCCCGCCCCTGGTGGCGAGTTGAACTGAGCTGGTCATTGTTACAGCTCAGTTCTAGTTTCTCCCCACACCAGGTTGTTATACTGCCAAAGTACAGAATCTAACCATGTCATAGACTTTTTTTTCAAAACAGCTTTAAAGATTATCAGAACTTTTTAAAAGTGGAATAACTAGTTTTTTTTTTAAAGCAAGCGTACACGTTTCTTGGACTGAGTTTCTGAAAGACTTGGCAGAATTTCCTTCCCCGCCCCCCCTCTTTTTCACATATAATGTGTTTGGTGTTTGGACCAGCAGTAACTGAGAAGGTTCAGTATGTAAGCCTGGGCTGCTCCTCTTGTGTGGTGATCTTGTGTGAAATGTTTGTAGTTTGTGATGCAGTTTCTTGTACATATACATTTGGAAATCGTTAATAAACAGTACAAGCTTTTATACCAATCACGCAAATCAGTCTGGAAAACGACATGCTATGTGAGTTGTATAGTTTGTGCCTTTTGTGTGTGTGTGTATGTGTGTTTTATCTTCCATAGTTGATAACATGTCAAAATGGTAACTACATCAACCATCCTGGTTGTTGGTTATCAAATCTCCATGGCTTCCTGTATTGGTTACAGTTGTTGAACTTGAGGTGGCCTTTGACCCACTAGCTATCTCAGTCATAGGTTTAGGCTAAGAGGTAAAAAGCCTATCAGAGTCTGAGACCTTTAATCATTTTGTTGCTCACCAGGCTGAGATGGTCCGTTTGGGCCGGTTCCGACCGTGATTCTTTGTGCTGTTTGTAATCCCTCCAGTTTTCCCAGGGTTTCCATTTCTTAATTCCTTGGGATAGTAGTGCAGAGTGCTTGAGGCATCATTCTGCACTTTCTCTACTCCCGAAAAGATTTGTACTGTACCATAGCACTCCTCTGACAGACATGCTTGCCGGTCACAGGGGGAAATTGCCACTGCATAGGAAGAATCTTTGGGTTAAGAGTTCTGTGTCTGAGGCCTCAAATGACAATGGATTGTTACCGGGCTTGACTGGCTTTGTACTCCAAGCTGAGCCAATAATTACAATGTCCAGTACCTTTACTATCATTTGCTACTTTTTCTAATTTCCCCTCTCCATCCCAAACTATCTCTAAGTGTAAATTTTCTTTTGTATCTTTTCCAATCTCTCACCATAAACCTGTTCTTAATGCCATTTTAACTTTTAACCATATAAGGTCTAAGCTGTGATATTAATTCACTTCCAAATTTATATATTTCATTCCTTCCAATACATGAGTGCAAGTTCTTTCTTATATATGCTGTATATCACTTTTTGGTGTTTTCTTAAATCTAATAGTTTTAAGATGTTTGATTATGGGTATCCCAGTGGGGGACACATTGGTAGGCTGAGATTTCCGCTTTAGCCGGAGACGACTCCTGACCGGCCTCTCTTTTCAGCCCCAGAACCATTTGCACATGGGAAGCAAGCTCCCCAGCTTTCGCCATTGTTTTGTGCCAGACTGGAGCTGGAGACTTCCTTTGGCAGGCTCCAGTGAGAGAAAGAAGGCAGCGCTAATGATGCCTGGGGGAGGGGAAATTCTTAATATTTGTTGCTGAGGGGTGTGCTGAGTGTGCTAGCACAGGCCCCTTAACCACTGGATACCAGGTCCCAACGTTCAATCAAGGCAGAGCGGGAAATATGGCAGAAGCTGCGTTTCCCTTTTCTTAATCTAATTTGCATGTGACTGGTGCTTTCCTGCACGTGAGCAATCAGCAAATTGGGGGGGGGGGGCACAGCAGATTGTACCCGAGCAAGTTTCCACCCCTGCTCATTTCCCCTTCTCCGGTCCACTGAAAATTCAGCTGGGACTGGTCGGAAAATCTAGTCTCTAGATTAGATGGAATAGTAAAGTCTTAATTTTTGCTCCATGTTGTAAATAATTTTCTTTGTTAAAGCGTTATCCACATCCTAGGCATAGAGCTGCGCTCGATATGGTCCATGACGGATCCACGTGATTAGCATGTACAAGTCAAATTTACACAGCTAGTCAATGCCTCACTTGGTCTCCTTTTTCCTGCATTGTATCAGCCCCAGGACTTATACCATTGCACTCGCTCATTTTTCCCCAGCTAAAAGGTTGTATTTTGTACTCGTGCAACATCTCTCCTCATATTGGCATAAGTCTTCACTCTATCCACAACAATAAGTTAGATTATGTAGGCCATATTTCCGTATGTCTATTCTGTTCCCGAAATCAGTCTTTTTTCTTTCAGGCTTATTTTGAGAACCTGCCCAATGGCAGCAAGCAACAGACCTCTGAACTGAAAACCAACCAAACCAGTGCTGTCCATCTAACCACATCCTACAAAGAAGAAAAATAGTCAAATTGATGTCAACTGAATAACCAGCAAACACCCAAATCAAGTCATATAGCAACCACCACTGACCAACCACATTCTCTCTGTTCCATCTGCTTTACAGCTCTTTCTATTGATTGAGGCACAACATTGGAATCTTGTACTCATCCCAGAGAATGTGTTGGCACTGAAAAATCCAATAAACTGCCTGCACCAAAACCAGGTGCCCAAACAGCACAGCCTGCAACGGCCCATTCACAGTGGTTAATGAGAGTTATTAACTGAGTCAAATTCAAATTCCTGCCTCTGATCCTACCTCCGCCCCCATCCCTGCCTTTGTGTCACCTCCAGGCTCGATTGCTCCAGTACCCTCTTGACTGGCCTCCCCTCCTCCACTGCCCATTTACTTCAGCTCATCCAAAACTCTGCTGTCTGTACCTCATCCCACAAAAAGTCCTGCTCACCCATCCTCCCTGTCCTTGCTGACCTATGTTGACTCCTAGTCTCTTTCTCTCTCCCTCCCCACCCCCCTCCCCCCATTGCTTCAGATTTAAAAATTCTCATCCTTTTATTCAAAGTCTTGCCCCACCCCATCTCTAACCACTAAGCCCCCCTCGAGCTCTACATTCCTCTGACTCCAGTCGCTTCTGCATCCTCCTCCCGTCATCCACCATTGGCAGCTGTGCTTTGAGTCACCGAGTCCCGCTCACTGGATCTCCCTCCTTATACCCCTCTGCCTGCACCTCCCTTTTCTCCTTCAAGACCCTTCTTAAAAGCCATCTCTTTGACCAAGATTTTTGGTCATCAATTCTAATACCGGCTTTTTTGGCTCGGTGTTGGTTTTGCTTATGCCTCTCTGAAGTGCTGAGAGACATTTATCTATGTTAAAGGTCCTGTATAAATGCAAGTTCTATTAGTATTAGTTGTTCTGTATGTCACTGGATGGCCTAATTTGAGCTTCAGAATAGTATCATAGGACAGAACCTGTATTATGCCAGTCCACAGTATCACATACCAAAAACCTGCATTTATACACCAACTTATCAGTCTATCAGCCCAAAGGGCTTCACATGCATTGAATGGTTTTAAAATGGAGTGATTATGATGGAGGCAAATGCAGGAGTTACTTTGAACAGTGCTCGATCAAGCACCAATCATCTGTTTTTAGCGGTGGAAGTGATGATTGAGGGAAGGTTTTTGACCAGGACTAGTCCCTGCTATTTTTCCACACAGTTTAATGTTTCATGTAAAGGACAGCACCTCTGACAATACAGCACTCTGTCAGTACTTCACTCAAGTGTAGGCCTAGAATATGTGCTGCAGTCCTAGACTGGGGCTTGAATCCGTAGCCTAACCCAGAGGTGAGTGTGCTACTAACTGACCCAAGCTGCTGTACCTGTATACTCTAATATGCTTTGTGAGTAGCTGCCTCTGGAAATGACCAAACTGAGTGTGGTATTTTTATTTTACTGTTTTACCAGAGCAACATCCATTATAACATTGCAAGGAAAGGCTACTGTATCTTCTTCAAGACTGTTGTAGAAATTTGTAGTTTCTCCTTGCAACAACAGTATGAATTCAAGAGGGTTGAATTCATTTTTGTCTAAACGTCTGGCTGTTGTCACAGTGCATCAGTTGGAAATTATAGGAAAATCAAACCCTGACTAACATGCTACAAGTAGGGTTGCCAACTCTGGTTGTATTCCTGGATGTGTCATCACATGACCTGCCTCCAACTGCCTTGCCCCCACACTCCCACCATTGGTCGTCCAACATGTCCATTCTTGCTGTGCACTGCCTTCCCATGGCCAATCGGAAAACAAATACACTCTTCATTACCGGATTGGATAATTCTTGTCTGTCAAACAGCCTTTTTTCCCATGTCCAATATTTTTAGGCATGATGTGGAGATGCCGGTGATGGACTGGGGTTGATCCGGAACAGCAGACAGAGGGATCCGCGGTACAGCAACCAAAGAGGAAAGAGTCAAACTGGACTCCTCCGGAGGGTCGCTGCCCTCAGCTTGACATGTATGCCCAAGCTGTCAGGAAATGCGTCAATGCCAGATTCATCAGGCGCACTCAGAAGAC
Source organism: Heptranchias perlo (assembly GCF_035084215.1). NCBI lineage: Eukaryota > Metazoa > Chordata > Chondrichthyes > Hexanchiformes > Hexanchidae > Heptranchias > Heptranchias perlo. The sequence goes on along the minus strand of NC_090337.1, from coordinate 65,533,270 downwards.
AGTCCAGAATGTCACCCGAGCACAACGCAACGCCATCAACGCTCGAGACCAACCGCAACATCGTTATCAAACCAGCGGACAAAGGAGGAGCCATCGTCATACAGAACAGAACGGACTATTGCAAAGAAGCAGACCGACAACTGGACAACCAGGAACACTACAGACGGTTACCCGCAGATCCGACCAAAGAACACACCCACCAGCTCAACAAACTGATCAAGACCTTCGATCCAGACCTTCAAAGCATCCTACGCACTCTCATCCCACGTACTCCCCGCGTGGGAGACTTCTACTGCCTCCCAAAGATACACAAAGCCAACACACCCGGACGTCCTATCGTATCAGGCAACGGAACCGTGTGAGAACCTCTCTGGATACATCGAGGGCATCCTGAAACCCATCGTACAGGGAACCCCCAGCTTCTGTCGCGACACTACAGACTTCCTACAAAAACTCAGTACCCACGGACCAGTTGAACCAGGGACACTTCTCACCACGATGGACGTCTCGGCACTCTAAACCAGTATCCCCCACGATTACGGCATCGCTGCGACAGCATTAATACTCAACACCAACAACAGCCAATCTCCCGAAGCCATCCTACAACTCATCCGCTTCATCCTGGATCACAATGTCTTCACCTTCGATAACCAGTTCTTTACCCAAACACACGGAACAGCCATGGGGACCAAATTTGCACCCCAATACGCCAACATTTTCATGCACAAGTTCGAGCAGGACTTCTTCACTGCACAGGACCTCCAACCAACGCTATACACCAGATACATCGACGACATTTTCTTTCTATGGACCCACGGCGAAGAATCACTAAAGAGACTACACGATAACATCAACAAGTTCCATCCCACCATCAAGCTCACCATGGACTACTCCTCAGAATCAGTTTCTTTCTTGGACACACGAATCTCCATCAAAGACGGGCACCTCAGCACCTCACTCTACCGCAAGCCCACGGACAACCTCACGATGCTCCACTTTTCCAGCTTCCACCCTAACCACGTCAAAGAGGCCATCCCCTATGGACAGGCCCTGCGAATACACAGGGTCTGCTCAGACGAGGAGGAACGCGATGGACACCTACAGACGCTGAAAGACGCCCTGGTAAGAACGGGATATGACGCTCGACTCATCGATCGACAGTTCCGACGGGCCACAGCAAAAAATCGCATAGACCTCCTCAGGAGACTAACACGGGACGCAACCAACAGAGTACCCTTCGTCGTCCAGTACTTCCCTGGAGCGGAGAAACTACGCCATGTTCTCCGCAGCCTTCAACATGTCATCAATGAGGACAAACACCTCGCTATGGCCATCCCCACACCTCCACTACTCGCCTTCAAACAGCCACCCAACCTCAAACAGACTATCGTTCTCAGCAAATTACCCAGCTTTCAGGAGAACAGCGTCCACGACACCACACAACCCTGCCACGGTAACCTCTGCAAGACATGCCAGATCATCGACACAGATACCACCATCACACGAGAGGACACCACCCACCAGGTGCATGGTTCATACTCCTGTGACTCGGCCAACGTTGTCTACCTCATACGTTGCAGGAAAGGATGCCCCAGAGCATGGTACATTGGCGAGACCATGGAGACACTGCGACAACGGATGAACGGACACCGCGCAACAATCGCCAGACAGGAGGGTTCCCTCCCAGTTGGGGAACACTTCAGCAGTCAGGGACATTCAGCCACCGACCTTCGGGTCAGCGTACTCCAAGGCGGCCTTCGAGACACACGACAACGCAAAATCGTCGAGCAGAAATTGATAGCCAAGTTCCGCACCCATGAGGATGGCCTCAACCGGGATCTTGGGTTCATGTCACGCTACACGTAAGCCCACCAGCGAACAAAAGCTATCTGTTTTTAATATAACGGGTCATTTGCTGGCTTTCTCTGCCTTCCGGATGTTTCTGCCTCTTATTTCCTGTTTGTTTTTTTTGTTGAATGTATATTCGGGGGTTCTGTAGGTAACACCTCTCTGTCTGAACACGGTGATTGCCTTGGCAACGGGCAGTTGCAAAGGCTGTCTGTAATCACCATGTATTGTTCTGTGATTTATAAATGCGTAGGCTTCGAGGAGTTCCTGACATTTACCTGAGGAAGGAGGAAGCCTCCGAAAGCTTGTAGATTTCAAATAAAATCGTTGGAGTATAACTTGGTGTTGTAAAATTGTTTACAATATTTTTAGAATTAGTAAACAAAAGTGTCATTTTTTTTAAAAGTACAATAAACATGATTTTTCTCCCGGGTCGCTCGCAGTAGTGACCTCAGATTAGTCTTTAATTCCTGGAGACTCCAGAGCAATGCTGGAGGTTTGGCAACCATCGCTACAATTGGTGATAAGATCTTAACTCCCTAGAATCATAGAAAGGTTACAGCACGGAAGGAGGCCATTCGGTCCATCAGGTCTGTGCCGGCTTAATGCAAGAGCAATCCAGCTAGTCCAACTCCCCCACCCTATCCCCATAGCCCTGCAAATGTTTTCCTTTCAAGTACTTGTCCAGTTCCCTTTTGAAGGCTATGATTGAATCTGCCTCCACCAACCCCCCTTGCAGTGCATTCCAGATCCTAACCACTCGCTGTGTGAAAAAGTTTTTCCTCATGTCACCTTTTGGTTCTTTTGCCAATCACTTTAAAATCTATGTCCTCTGGTCCTTGACCCTTCCGCCAATGGGAACAGTTTCTATCTACTCTGACTGGACCCTTTATGATTTTGAATGCTGCTATCAAATCTCCTCTCAACCTTCTCTGTTCCAAGGAGAACAACCCCAGCTTCTCCAGTCTATCCACATAACTGAAGTCCCTCATCCCTGGAATCATTCCAGTAAATCTCTTCTGCACCCTCTCTATGGCCTTCACATCTTTCCTAAAGTGCGGTGACCAGTACTGGACACAATACTCCAGTTGTGGCAGAACCAAATGTTTTATAAAGGTTCATTGTGACTTCCTTGCTTTTGTACTCTATGCCTCTATTTATAAAGCCCAGATCTCTCTGTTCCTGTACCCCTCTAATTTATTGCCTCTCCTCATTCTTCCTACCGAAATGTATCACTTCACATTTTTCTGCGTTAAATTTCATCTGCCATGTGTCCGCCCATGCCACCAGCCTCTCTATATCCTCTTGAAGTCCATCACTATCCTCCTCACTCTTCACTACACTTCCAAGTTTTGTGTCATATGCAAATTTGGAAATTGTGCCCTGCACACCTCAGTCCAAGTCATTAATATATATCAAGAAAAGCAGTGGTCCCAGCACCGACCCCTGGGGAACACCACTGTACTCCTCCCTCCAGTCTGAGAAACAGCGGTTCACCACTACTCTGTTTCCGGTTACTTAGTCAATTCGGTATCCATGCTGCTACTGCCCTTCTTATTCCATGGGCTTTGATCTTGATGATTATGCGGCACTTTATCAAACACCTTTTGAAAGTCCATGTACACTACATCAACTGCATTGTCCTCATCGACCCTCTCTGTTACCTCATCAAAAATCTCTATCAAGTTAGTTAAACATGATTTGCCTTTAACAAAACCAGGCTGGCTTTCTCTAATCAATCCACACTTGTCAAAGTGACTGCTAATTCTGTCTCGGATTATTGTTTCTAAAAGTTTACCCAGCACCGAGGTTAAAATGACTGGCCTATAGTTGCTGGGTTTATCCTTACACCCTTTTTTTGAATGAGGGTGTAATATTTGCAATTCTCCAGTTCTCTGGCACCACCCCCACCCCCTCCCCCCGTATCTAAGGATGTTTGGAAGATTATGGCCAGTACCTCCGCAATTTCCACCCTTACTTCCCTCAGCAACTTAGGATGCATCCCATCCGGACCGGGTGACTTATCTACTTTAAGTACAGCTAACCTTTCTAGTACCTCCTCTTTATCAATTTTTAGCCCATCCAGTATCTCAACTACATCTTCCTTTACTGAGACTCTGGCAGCATCTTCTTCCTTGGTAAAGACAGATGCAAAGTACTCATTTAGTACGTTGGCCATACCCTCTGCCTCCATGAGCAGATCTTTTTGGTCCCTAATCAGACCCACCCCTCTTCTTACTACCCATTTACTGTTTACATGCCTATAGAAGACTTTTGGATTCCCTTTTACGTGGGCCGCCAGTTTATTCTTATACTCTCTCTTTGCCCTCTTATTTCCTTTTTCACTTCCCCTCTGAACTTTCTATATTCAGCCTGGTTCTCACTTGTGTTATCAACCTGATATCTGTCAGGCATTTTTCTGCTTCATCTTACTCTCTATCTCTTTTGTCATCCAGGGAGCTATGGCTTTAGTTGCCCTACCTATCTCCCTTGTGGGAATGTACCTAGATTGTACCCGAACCATCTCCTCCTTAAAGGCCGCCCATTGTTCCATAGTTTTTAACTATTCAAGATCAGGTTTACAAATATCCTTCAGGGAAGCTGGCCTACCTACCCAGTCTGGCCTGACTGAGGGTGGTATGGCTGGAGAACATTACTCAATTAGAGATATGAAGATGAGGACAAAGATCATGAAATCAATTCACTGGGGCACAGGGAGCTTGATAACAACAGACGGATAGGCATGAGGGACTTTGTGTAGAAAAGGCTGTGGCATTCTGGAATTGGAGCAGTTTGTAAAGGATGAAGACAGAGGCCTGTGAGGAGCGCCTGAGAAGTCAGTACTCAAGGTGATGCAAATAAGGATTAGGGTTTCAGCAGCAAAGAGATACAGGCAAGGACAAAAACAGGCAGTGTTTCTGATGTGAAAGAATGTGATCTTGATAACAAACCAGATTGAAAGCTCAGCTCAGGATTGAGAGGATACCAAGTTTGCGCACCACCTGATTTAGCCTGTTGAGGGAGTCGGGGACAGGGGTTGTAGATGCTAGTGGAGTCCAAATGCCTTGGCATTGGTCTTGCAGACATTGAGCTGAACGAAGTTACAACTCATCCAGTTCACATTTGACATTCAGTAAATAAGCAACAGTCTTGAAGCCAATGATGGTCGTAGAAAGGTAGGGTCCGCTTAAAGACTCAGGATATCTTATCTTTATATGAGACAAAATATTGCCCAGATCTATGTCTCAGAAGCATGTTTTTAATATATTTGTGTAGTTTTGCCCAATCACAGTTGCCGTGCTGACTCTCCTCCCCTCCCCCGTACCCACATATAGACACACACATATTTTTGTGTTTCTCAGGAATTTTTCTAATCCGCCAGGGTTAACCACACCAACTCGAGTGACACTAAATGTTGTGGCATGTTATTTTGGAGAAACGTGAATCTTTTGCTTATCAAAGGATTCCTTATTTCAAGGAGCAGGGTTCTCCTTAAACAGCAGCCTTGCTAACAAGTCACTTTTTCATCTGCCTGGTTTCTCTTAAAATGTAGATTTTTTTTTCAAAGGGAATGTGTTAATCATTCTAAATCCTTTATCAGGGCAGTACAGTGTGTGTGATTTCCAGCCTGGTTGGAACCAATTGAGGGTTCGGTTGGTTTTTGAAGTTGAACTTAAGAACAAACTCCACACCTACATTATCGGGGGGTGAAGCAGCAGGACGATTCTGTTTTTTTGAGTCAGACTTTCAAAACCACTGTGGCTCAGTGTGAGATATATTTGATATATATCTAGTGCATGTTTTCGCTGGGACTCTTCAATGTCATGCCCTGAGGAAAACCCCAGTGCTTTCCATATCTTGTTACTTTCTTTTAACCTCCTTTTTATGCTTTTCTTTCCTTTTTACCCTTTCTATTCCAGCCCTCTTATCTCAGGGATACAAAGGAATGGAAGTTATGTTACAGCTGTACAGAGCTCTAGTTAGACCCCCATCTGGAGTACTGCATTCAGTTCTGGGCACTGCACCTCAGGAAGGATATATTGGCCTTGGAGGGGGTACAGCACAGAGTCACCAGAATGGGCTAAGAGGGTTAAATTACGAGGACAGGTTGCATAGACTAGGCTTGTATTCCCTTGAATATAGAAGATTAAGGGGTGATCTAATTGAGGTGTTTAGGATGATCAAAGGAGTTGACCAGGTAGATAGAGATAAACTTTTTCCTCTGGCGGGGGGGGGGGGAAGATGCAAACCTTAAAATTAGAGCTAGGCCGTCAAAGGGTGATGTCAGAAAGCACTTCTTCACACAAAGGGTAGTGGAAATCTGAAACTCTCTCCCCCAAAAGATAATGAGGTTGGGGGTCAATTGAAAATGTCAAAATTGAGATTGATAGATTTTTATTAGGCAAGGGTATTAAGGGATATGGAACCAAGGCAGGTAGGTAGAGTTAAGATACAGATCAGCCATGATCTAATTGAATGCTGGAATAGGCTCGAGGGGCTGAATGGCCTACTCTAGTTCCTATTGATTTTTTTGGCTTTCCATTTGATTCTGTCTTGGTTTTATTCAGTCTTTGTTGAATCTTCCATTTTGGTACTTCGGTTTATTTTGGTTTTGTCTTCAGTTGTTTCCGCTTTCCCTCTTGTCCATTTTGTTTTACAATTATTTCATTTTGAATGTGATGGCTTTGGTGCGTTCTAACACAGAGATGGAATGAGCTGGGCCCTAACTCTCCCCCTGCCTGCTGAAGTGCAATCCGATGACATGGGAACAGTAGCATGAGCCGAGGCTTTGCAGCAGCAGTTGAATGCAGTGAGTCTCAGAGGTCATGGGGTGTCTTTATTCCAGAGCTGGCCATGGAGCTGGAGTCTGTGGCAGAGGTGCTGTAGTTGGTGGTGATAACAGCAAGAGTGAAATGGTTGTTTGGCAACACAGGCCAGAGAAGCAGCACCCAGTGCCAAGGTCAAAGGCAGAGCTGGAAGGGAACCCATTCTTGTAGAAACTGAAACCAGTCATATTCCCTCTCTTGCATGGCTTGCTTTTACCAACATTGTTCCAGAACTATGGCAATCAAAAATAGAGCAATCAGAGTGGTGACATGACTTTGAAATACTGCTAACCAAAATGATCACATGATTACTATTGGCCCATGAGACAACTCAGTCACATGATTATTATAGGCCAATAAGCCAGCTTAGAAGCAAAACCAGTTTCTTTTTAACTTGTCCTCAGGATGTGGGTGATGCTGGCAAGGTTGGCATTTATTGCCCATCCCTAGTTGCCCTGGGAAGGTGGTGATGGACCTTGTCCTTGACCTGCTGCAGTCCTTGTGGTGATGGTGCTCCCATGATGATGTTAGGTAGGAAATTCCAGGATTTTGACCAGCAATGATGAAGGAACGGAGATGTATGTCCAAGTCAGGATGGTGTGTGACTTGCAGGCATAACCTTGCTGCTCTTGTCCTTCTTTAGGGTAGAGGTCACTGGGTTGGGACATGCTGTGGGAGTAAGCTTGGTGAGTTGCTGCAGCATATCCTGTAGATTGTACGTAATGCAGCCACCGTGTGCCTAGTAGTGGAGGGGGTGGATATTGTGACCAGGGGCAGGGATCCTACTCCCCACTGTACATTTCTTTGGGCGTCTTCGTGAATAGATTTTTCCAAATAAAATTAATCATCTACTTTGTAAATTTCAGTTACAGATGCAGCTAATTGTAATTGACAGGTTGCTATGGAAATTCCTTCTGCTTTAGTAAAGAACGCTCTTCTGATGAGTTGGAATCCAAGTGTTGAAGCTTTGACATTTCTAATAGCTTTCTTTGCTCCACTGGAGCAGTGAGTCAATCGGTTTTTACAAATTTGACATTACCTTCAATGGTAATATTGCAAAATATAATCTAATCCTACATTACAACAGTGACTGCACTTCAAAAGAACTTCATTGGCTGTAAAGAACTTTGAGACGTCATGAGGTTGTGAAAGGTGCTGTATGAATGCAAGTCTTTTTTCATATTTGAATGCAAATGTATTCAGTGCCTACGGGTCCTTGAGGTATACCTTTTAGAAACAGCGAATTAGTTCAAAACAAACTTGGGAACATCTTTCTCTTTGAATCTTAATCTATAGAAAGGGCCAGGAGGGCTGAAGCCAGGCTCCACTGATGCCCACATTCCCATTGATTTGCTTATTCTGACAGCCCTGATTTAGATTTATCCCCTACTGAGGCCACGGCCTTTAAAACAACCCTTTTCAAACCTCCAGACCCACACAATTCAAAGAGGACAAACCAAAAGATAAGAAATATAAGCACAGCTTGGACTAGGGTGGGATTTTCAGGGGATGGGAGCTGTGTGTGGCCCACGAGCTGCAGTTTGGACACCCCGGGCCCCAGTGGCTAAGCCAGCTGTGTAATGCATTGCTGAGTTACAGACAACAGGAAGGTCTGAGGTTTGACTCCTTATTTGAGCTGAGTTAGCTGCTCTCGGGCGGCGGCGGGGGGGGGGGGGCAATGATGGGGACATGTGTGGGCCTCAGGGAGGAAGGTCTTCTGAATCAGAAGCGTATTTAATCCGTGAATCTTCCTGGCAGGTGGAATTAGCTGTGAAGCCCCCCATGATTGAATAGCTTGCCAGCACTCACTGTTTAACTCACATGAGGAGGCTCTTTTTCTTCCTATATACCAATACTTCAAAGAGTAATTCATTGTGTGATAAACTGTGTGACTTGTTGAGACATATGGTGATATGGCACAATAAAAACAAGTATATTCATATTATTTACTATGGTGAGGTAACAAAGAGCTAGCAACACCCGTGTAACCATATCTCACCGTGAGTAATGGGGGAAGAGCTGGCAACACCCATTAACCATATCTCACCGTGAGCAATGGGGGAAGAGCTGGCAACACCCGTGTAACCATATCTCACCGTGAGCAATGGGGGAAGAGCTGGCAACACCCATTAACCATATCTCACCGTGAGCAATGGGGGAAGAGCTGGCAACACCCGTGTAACCATATCTCACCGTGAGCAATGGGGGAAGAGCTGGCAACACCCATTAACCATATCTCACCGTGAGCAATGGGGGAAGAGCTGGCAACACCCGTGTAACCATATCTCACCGTGAGCAATGGGGGAAGAGCTGGCAAACCCATTAACCATATCTCACCGTGAGCAATGGGGGAAGAGCTGGCAACACCCGTGTAACCATATCTCACCGTGAGCAATGGGGGAATTTTATGAAACAATTGGACACGCATTAAATGTCATTATGAACCAACTGAATCCCCAGCAGTTGGAGGTTCATGTGTTGTGAAGAAATTGAAGAGCAGAGATGATTCTGTAGTTCATTCTAATAGTCATATATTTTGCACACACGATTGTCTGGCCATTTCTTTAAAGCTACACTAGTGATGTAGAAATTGTGTGAACTTTTCACTCATCAAGGATATGAGAAAGCCACTGCCAGTACAAAAGCCTAATTAAAGCTTTGCACATAAGATACAATTGAGCATTTTCAAGGATGTAATCTAATCTGATGTCTCAGCTGACTTGACCTGCTGGTTCTTCATATTTGTGATTGATGACGGTCTCTGAACACCATTAGATTACTGCATTGGAATCACTCCCAGGTATGCATTATGCTGTAATAATAAATATTGTTTTGCTTAATTTATTATATAAAATGGCTTGAATTACTTGGGAGATTCTGCTGCTACGTGGCTTGCTGTTTTTATCTTGTATCGTTGGCAGCAGAACAGGGTGAGGTAACACTGCTGAGGACATTTGTCCCTCAAAACTGGCCCTGGTGGGTGCTGCAAACCTCATACTTTGTCAGGCCAATGCATACTCCAAGATCTGTGGCTCAGCAAGTGATCTTTAACTCTGTATTTGAACTTTTGCTCACAGTTCTAAGCTGTGTTGAGAGGGAGAGCTCCAAAAGGGGAATCGATGTGTGAGGCTTGATTGGTGGCATTCCTTGGAGGCTTTTTGAATTTGAAGCTGTAGGTACAACATGGAAAGCTGGCTTGAGTGCTGGCAGCTTCTACAGGACTGTAGGATAGAAAAGATCATCCTTATCCAGTCTTCTAGTGTTAATGGCTTTGGACTATGGGATCCAGGATGAAGAGATGGTTTTTCTCTTCAGACTTTTAAAAGGGCTACTATACTCCATTACTGGGCGGATATAGGCTTTGTGCAGCACTGATGCTGATGGTGACGAGTGTTGCTTAGCCTCTTTCTAAATTCTTATTCCCCTACCAACTTCTTCAACAATGTTTGCCATGTCTTTGTCACAGGACGAAGCAAAACAAGGAGACCGTCTGTCATTCTGACTCTGTACTGCACAGTGTTCCACTTGACTTGAGTCAGGAGTTTAACAAGTGAATTTCGACATGCCGTTGATTTTGTGGTGAACTGATGGATCCTATTGGATTAAAATATTCATCAATAATTTTGCTCCAGCTTAACTGGAATGTGATTATCATAGTTAATTATTTGGGGAAGAAGTTATGCTTCAGTTGTATAGAGATCAGTTGTATAGAGGTCAGATCCCATCTGGAATACTGCATTCAGTTCTGGGCACTAGCACCTCAGGAAGAATATATTGGCCTTGGAGGGGGTGCAGTGCAGGTTCATCAGAATGATACATGGGCTTAGAGGGTTAAATTATGAGGACAGGTTGCATAAAGTTGGATGTATTTCCTTGAGTTTAGAAGATTGAGGGGTAATCTGATTGAGGTGTTTAAAATGTTAAAAGGATTCAATAGGGTTGATACAGAGAAACTATTTCCTTTGGTGGGGGAATCCAGAACAAGAGGACATAATCTTAAAATTAGAGCTAGGCCATTTAGGAGTGAAATCAAGAAGCACCTTTTCATACAAACAATGGTAGAAATCTGGAACTCTCTCCCCCAAAAGGCTGTGGATGCTGGGGGCCAATTGGAGCTTTCAAGACTGAGATCGATAGATTTTTGTTGGGTAAGGGTAACAAGGGATAGGGAGCTAAGGCGGGTAAATGGAGCTGAGGTACAGATCAGCCATGATCTAAATGAATGGCGGAACAGGCCCGAGGGGCTGAAAGGAACAGGTGTAGGCCAATGTTCCTATGGCATCTTATCATCTATGTTGAAAAGACTAGTGGGTGCTTTTCCTCTGCTTTGTGCCCAGGAACACTTGCCCTTTTGCGTTACCTTCGTATTTGGGGGGCTTCTCCCGTGGCCTGGCAGCAGTGGTGACTTTCCACCCCTGTTTCCAGCTGAAAGTCCCTGCCAAGGAGTGGACCTGAACCGTGTGCAAGTCAGGCCTAGGTTAATAACCTGACCCTGCAAATATGGATGTGCTCTGTCTGGCTTACGCCCTAGTGGGTGGCGGGGGGGGATTGGTGTTAACTTGTTTGTCCACTGCCTAATTTTGCCCATATATACCAGCTGTGATTTGACTGCTGCCCAAGCTGGGGAGTTAACTGGTTAACTAGTGCTGAAATCAGCAAAACTTTTGAAGAACTGCAACACAGTAGAGTCAATGGTCCTTCTACCAGAAAGCCCTATTCAAAGAAGACAAATACCTATTTGAAGCGACCTAATGTTTTTTTGCTTTGACAAAGCTACACATCCCTTTTGAACCATTCACCAGAAAAATCACATGGACAGCTTTGCCATTAAGGCCGGGATGCCATAGCCTGTCTAATGTTTTAGAATTGTTGAAAGAAAGAAAAAGGAAAGAAAGAACTTGCATTCACCTTTCACAACCTCAGGTTGACCCAAAATGCATTACAGCTAATTAAGTATTTTATGAAGTGTCGTCACTGTTGTAATGTAGGAAACGTAGCAACCCATTTGTGCACAGCAAGGACCCACAAAGAGCAATGTGATAATGAGCAGATAATCTGTTTAAGTGATGTTGGTTGAACGATAAATATTGGCCAGGACACCAGGGAAAACTCCCCTGCTCTTCTGCTAATACTGCCGTGGGATCTTTAATTTCCATCTGAGAGGGTAGACGGGGCCTCAGTTTAACATCTCAACCAAAAGACTGCACCTCCGACAGTGCAGCACTCCCTCAATACTCTGCTGGCAGTGTCAGCCTAGATTTTGTGCTCAAGTCTCTGGAGTGGAACTTGAACCCACGACCTTCTGACTCAGAGGCGAGAGTGCTACCCACTGAGCCACAGCTGACATGGCTAAAGCTTCACTGGGCATCAAGAGAGCCATTTCTACTGATCAGACAGCTGCTGTGATTTGAGTCTTGGCTATTTCATGTTCCTTGATAGAAGAAAGGAAAAGAAAGAACAAAATGCTTCCTCCTCTTTGAAGTCACAATAACTCAACTGAAGTTGTTACTGGGTACCTCCAATCTCTGCACATGGAGATTGAAGGAAAATATAAAATTATTCTTTGATTATCCTTTTCCTATGGAGTTGTAACCTGCTGGTGAACCTAGTGTGTTTTCTGTGAAATCTGATCCTTTCACCCCTCAAGTGACAGCGCAGCAGAATCTCCCTCTCCAGTCCTGCCAAGGGACTCTACTGTTGGAGTCCGACTTGCACCTGTAGCTGAATATCCAGCTTGGATCTCTGTAGAAATATCAGCAGGGAACTCCAATTACTGGAGAAAGCACCCAAACTACGATAGTTAATAACTAACTGTACCAACCCATTGGTCTCCTACAGAAGCCAACGCCAGACAACTACTGCTGGTGGCTTCTTTTCAAGCGATTCCAGGATCACCCATTTGCAGCCAGCATTTGTTTAACAAGGTCTTTCACCACTGTGAGGTCTCTGTGCTGGCAGAAAGTCATGCAGTTTGATTATCGAGAATCTCAACATTTCTTACTCCTTGAATCTGCCCTACTCACTCCAAATGCTTCTCGTCTCACCTGCCTGGCTGAGTTCTTCCCAATCCACCAAGATATAGAAGGGATTGAGAGACAGTGAGAAGTGGAGGAACAGGATGAAAGAGTGCATGAAGTGAAGGAGAACAAGCTATGAAGGGAGAATGAAAGTGAGCAACTAGGAGAAGGAGGGTGAAAGAGTGTAAAAATGGAGAAGGAGAATGAAGGAAAGTGAGGGAAGGAGGAAAAACAGTGCAAAGTGAAGGAAGTGGAAAGTGGAGAAGAATGAGAGCGAGAAGGAAGCTAGACTGCGAAGGAAAGTTAAAGGTAGGGAGAAATGTAGGAGAGTGAGAAGTAAAGAAAATTATGCTCCTTGCTTCCAGCCCCCCCCACCCCGACCCAAACCATCCCACAGCCCACCCAATGAGCGTAGCCAAAGCCTAACCAATTCCACAGACATCGTAGGCCCCAAACTGCAATGTTACTAAGTGCTCTCAGATCTCATTCCTCATGGTACAGTCCTCATCCTACCCCCCCCTCCCAAAACCATACCCCTCCTCCAGCCATTTGTTCCCATTTCTAACTCTTTGTTTTCTCCCAGATGCATCCTCTTCCCCCAGTCCCTCATACTTTGCTCCTGAGCCCAGCCGTAAAATCTTAGCTGCCCATGTTGCAGAATCTGTCTGACAGCCTCTCCCCACCCTCACCTCCAAGCTGGAGTTTCCGAACGTCCTGTGAGCCTTAAAAAAAGGTAAGAAATGGATATTGAGGATTTCACTAAAGGAACTGGTGTGAGAGCAGAAAATATACAGAAAAGAGAGGAGTTGGACAGAGCAATACAAACACCACAATGTGTCATAGGCCTAAAGAACGAGAGAGAGAAAAGGTGAAAGACAAAGACTGAGACAGTGACACAAAAAGAATTAAATTGGGAAAGAAGCAAAGAGATAAGATTTTTAAAAATTTATGTGAGCAATGCCATAGGAGGTCAGCTATATTATAATCCATTGTGTGTTACATCCCCTAGTATAACATTCCTGTTATTATAAAATGCAGTAACTTCACCACAAACAATCCCATGGGAGATAGATATATATTTATATTATTACATTTCTTACAACTTCCCATGCCAGTTTCTTATTTCCTGTGTCACAAGTTTTGTCACGCATTGTGACACTGTGTATACTTGGTAGTGCCTGAAGTTACACCTGCTTACATTACTTTTAATGGGTCACATTGTCACACCTGTTAAAATTACCACTACCTGTCATTGCCTTTCAGTCCTCCCACCACTGGCAGTGCTGTTGTGCCTCTATAATTCTGCCTCCTGGCTGTGTGGCTAAATGTGAAGGAGTGGGCAGCTGCCATTGCCGACTTTATTTAATAAACGTATTGTTTGCTGTTTTTTATTTGATTCATCTTCCTGACCTTGTGCCCCCTTGCAAACTTTATTTATCTATTTTAAGGTCTCTTTCAGTTCATGAAGCCCACATATTTAACTTGATTTCTCACAATTCTGTGCAAGTCCATTTTTCCTGCAGTATTACCAAATTTATTTTGTTAATTTTCCATGGATACTTTCCATTCCTGAATCCCAAATATTTATTTCATAATTTCCCTAAGTTGCTGCCAAACTGACTACTTGATTTAATCAATTAATTTCCTGCCCGTCTTTATTTATTTCACTTTCCCGATTGCCGACTTTAATTCATTTCCTGCCGTTTCTTCCCACCGTCCCTAAGGCTGTTTTCCATTCATGAAGCCCAAGTGGTTATTGATTTAATTTCCTCAATGTTAATTCAATAAATGTATTTGCTCCTGTTTTCCCCCAATTCTATGTAAAACTGCTTTCAATTCTACATACTTATCTTGCACATGAGGAGACAGTCTTCAGTTTCAAAATAATCCCCCTGCTACACTATTCCTGACTTTCCCATGGTACTGTTACCTTCCCCCTGCCTTGTGTAACCTCACACCTGCACCCCAAAATGTTTGTTGCCAGTTTTTAAAATCTTTATGCTGCCCCCTACTTTTAACTTCACCCACTGCTCTCTCACTCAAAGTGAGACCAGCTGCCGGATGCAATCTTTATTATATCCCATTTATTTAATTACTATTTCCTGATAACAGGTGCTTCCTTTCACTAAGTATATAGCCTCCTGCAAATATCACACTTTCTTCCTCCAACACTTTTCCCATACACTGTTGCTAACACCCTTATTATAAAACAGATTCTTTATCAGCTACACTAGGGAGACCAGCAAGTACGTATATAGTACTGAGTCTTAGCACGGTTCCATCACGTTTCAGATGTCCCAATCCTGATGTCCTAGTCCAGATGTAACACTTTATATAAGACACCAACAAATCACAACTGATCAACCTTAAAAAAGTATACAAAGAAACCTAATCATCTCCTACTGTTTCACTGACCTTGTGAGAACAGGAGAGGAACCAAACAGCTGCCAATCTCGAGAAACTTTCAACAATAACCTTTAATTGATCTATTTACATCATATCCCCACGGGAAGTGCCTGAGCTATGCTCTTAAAGCACAGGTCAGATTAGCAGTTAAACATTACAACCATGCCCAGATCCTAGAGTAACAGTGAGCAACACCACAGGAGATCAGCTAGTTTTATCTATAACTAGTTGCCCACCCAGAACATAGCTCATGATAAGTAGGGGGATATGCTGTTTTACAACAATATCCCACGTAAGGTGACAACTACTGTCAGTGGTCCTGAGATTTGGTGTCACTGGGGAGAGGGTGGTCCTGAGATTTGGTGTCACCCGGGATAGGGTGGTCCTGAGATTTGGTGTCACTGGAAGAGAGTGATCCTGAGATTTGGCATCACCAGAGATAGGGTGGTCCTGAGATTTGGTGTCACTGGGAGAGGGTGGTCCTGAGATTTGGTGTCACTGGAAGAGAGTGGTCCTGAGATTTGTCATCACTGGGAAAGGGTGGTCCTGAGATCTGGCATCACTGGAAGAGGGTGGTCCTGAGATTTGGTTGCAATGAGGGGATGGTTCTGGGGTTTGGTGTCACTGGATGGGAATGTTGGGGCTTAGCAGCATTGAGTGCAAGGGCTGGGGAGATGGAATGTAGGGTTTGGCTTACTGGAGGATTCCTGAGGTTTTTCTGCAACAATAGGAGGTGGAGGGCATAGGCCTGATAGGATGGGGTGGGGGGGTATCCAAGTTTGGCAGCATTGGGTAGTAAGTTTCTTAGAGATCCCTGGAAACTTTGAGTTCAGTGTTTTCTGATTGGTTCCTGGATTTGTACATCTCTCTCTGTCTGTCCCTCAGATGAGATATTAAATAGAGGTCTCATCTGCCTGGTCAGGTGGACATAAAAAGTTCCACGACACTATTCACAAAACAGGAAGTTCTCCTGGTGTCTTAGTCAACATTTCTCTCTCAGCCACCACATCAAGAATATCTGGTCACTTGTCTCATTTACTCTTCGTGAGACCTCGCTTTGTGCAAATTGACTGCTGTATTTGCCTACAAAATAGCAGTGACAAAAATTCAAAAATAATTAAGTGGCTGTGGAATGCTTTGAGACATGTGACCGGTGCTATATAAATGCAAGTTTGCTCTTCCTCTCTCTCTATCTAACTGTCTCTCTCTGAGCTGTCACTAATTAGAATGTTTACATTTTCCAGCTGTCAACAAAACACAGGTGATGCTAATCAGGGCCTTTCTGTGTGCTTTCAAAGCTGAACATTTGTTGTTTTTGGAAAAAGAAAAAATAGTTCTCAAATTAAGATGAGGAAAGACGGTGCCTCTCAGTCCTTCTCTTTCAGCTTGAAGTAAAAAATGTATAGCTTTTATTTAAATGTTTTGTTGAATATCAGATTCATTGTCCAGTTTGTATTGAAATCATTTTTGAAAACACACCAACTAAAATACCGTTAGAGAGACACAATTTGACTTTTCTACTTAGAGAAATAAAGAGTTATTTATAATTTGAACACAAACAACAGCAACAATAGGTGTAAAATTAGTACAATTTGTCATATTTGAATTGTGAGCCTTGTTCTCTTCCATCTCACACAAATTTTTGTTTTCAAAGACACTCATAAATTTTACCTGAATAAAGCTTTTGAAATTTATCCTCTAAGTTTTCTTCAAATTACTTAAGATATAACAACCGAGCAAAAATACAGGAAATCGAAGAGAATCATTCTGGAATAAAAACAGAAAACGCTGAAAACACTCAGCAGGTCAGTCAGCATCTGGAGAGAGAAACAGAGTTACCGTTTGAGGTTGATGGCCTTTCATCAGAACTGGAAGGTTCTGGCAATGAACAGCCTTTAAGCAAATACAGAGCCAGGGAAATGTGTGTGTGGGGGGGGGGGGGGGTGGGCTGTGGCACGGAAGAACAAAGGGGAAAGGTCTGTGACAGGGTGGAGATCAGGAGTGATTACATGACAAAAGTGATGGTGGTGCAATGAAAAAGGAGGTGATGATGGGACAAACATAGAAACAAAAGACGGGTGTAAATAGTTACAGAATGTCCAAGGGAAAATGGCATTTTTGCTTCATATGTTCCATAGAAACATAGAAAATAGGAGCAGGAGTAGGCTATTCGGCCCTTCGAGCCTGCTCCGCCATTCAATAGGATCATGGCTGATCCTCTATCTCAATACAATATTCCCGCTCTCTCCCCATACCCCTTGATGCCTTTGATGTCTAGAAATCTATCTAGCTCCGTCTTAAATATATTCAGTGACTTGGCCTCCACAGCCTTCTGTGGTAGAGAATTCCACAGTTTCACCACCCTCTGAGTGAAGAAATTTCTCCTCATCTCAGTCCTAAATGTCCTACCCCGTATCCTGAGACTGTGACCCCTCGTTCAAGACCCCCCCAGCCAGGGAAAACATCCTCCCTGCATCCAGTCTGTCTAGCCCTGTCAGAATTTTATATGTTTCAATGAGATCCCCTCTCATTCTTCTAAACTCGAGTGAACACAGGTAGAGTCGACCCAATCTCTCCTCATACGACAGTCCTGCCATCCCAGGAATCAGTCTGGTGAACCTTCGTTGCACTCCCTCTATGGCAAGTA
The DNA here is from genome assembly GCF_035084215.1 of Heptranchias perlo. Classification (NCBI taxonomy): domain Eukaryota; kingdom Metazoa; phylum Chordata; class Chondrichthyes; order Hexanchiformes; family Hexanchidae; genus Heptranchias; species Heptranchias perlo. The sequence continues at coordinate 65,515,526 of NC_090337.1, read as the reverse complement.
TATCCTTTCTTAGGTAAGGAGACCAAAACTGCACACAATACTCCAGGTGTGGTCTCACTAAGGCTTTGTATCACTGCAGTAAGACATCCTTGCTCCTATACTCAAATCCTCTTGCAATGAAGGCCATCATACCATTTGCCTTCCTAACTGCTTGCTGCACCTGCATGTTTGCTTTCAGTGGCTGGTGTACAAGGACACCCAGGTCCCTTTGTATATCAACATTTCCCAATCTATCACCATTTAAATAATACACTGCCTTTCTGTTCTTTCCTTCCAAAGTGGATAACTTCACATTTATCCACATTATACTGCATCTGCCATGTATTTGCCCACTCACTCAACTTGTCTAAATCGCCTTGAAGCCTCTTTGCATTCTCCTCACAACTCACAATCCCACCTAGTTTTGTGTCATCAGCAAACTTGGAAATATTACATTTGGTTCCCTCATCCAAATCAGCTGAGAGGAGCCGAGCCGAGCGGAGGGAGCGTCCGATAAAAGGCGGGATTTCAGAGCGCTGAGAACAGCTGAGAGGAGCCGAGCCGAGCGGAGGGAGCGTCCGATAAAAGGCGGGATTTCAGAGCGCTGAGAGGAGCCGAGCCGAGCGGAGGGAGCGTCCGATAAAAGGCGGGATTTCAGAGCGCTGAGAGGAGCCGAGCCGAGCGGAGGGAGCGTCCGATAAAAGGCGGGATTTCAGAGCGCTGAGAACAGCTGAGAGGAGCCGAGCGGAGGGAGCGTCCCATAAAAGGCGGGATTTCAGAGCGCTGAGAACAGCTGAGAGGAGCCGAGCCGAGCGGAGGGAGCGTCCAATAAAAGGCGGGATTTCAGAGCGCTGAGAACAGCTGAGAGGAGCCGAGCCGAGCGGAGGGAGCGTCCGATAAAAGGCGGGATTTCAGAGCGCTGAGAGAAGCCGAGCCGAGCGGAGGGAGCGTCCGATAAAAGACGGGATTTCAGAGCGCTGAGAGGAGCCGAGCGGAGCTGCGACCGAGTTCGAAGTGACGTCAGGAATCAGATCGGGACGCGACACAGGGGAGGCACCTGATTGGTGAGTAGGTTCAGGTGAGTATTTCTCCTTATCTACAGTAACTGAAGTAAAAGGAAAGGGAAGGTCTGCAGGTCTTATAGGAAGTAGCGTTTATTTTTTAGTGAATCAAGGTCCCTAGTGTAGTTAACATTCTCTAAATTGAGAACAATTTAAAGGAGTAAACTCCTTAAAGGGAGTGGTAAGTAGTTTTTCTTTCCTTTTTTTTTCTCTTGACATTGTAGTTGTTCTTAAGCTAATTTAAGGGTTAAGTCATGGCAGGAGATCCCAGCGCCGTGTCATGTTCCTCTTGTGGGATGTGGGAATTCAGGGCTCCTTCCTGTATCCCTGATTCCTTCACCTGCGGGAAGTGTGTCCAGCTGCAGCTATTGTTTGACCGCTTGACGGCTCTGGAGCTGCGGATGGACTCACTTTGGAGCATCCGCGATGCTGAGAAAGTCGTGGATAGCACGTTCAGTGAGTTGGTCACACCGCAGATAAAAATTACTGAGGGAGATAGTGAATGGGTGACCAACAGACAGAGGAAGAGTAGGAAGGCAGTGCAGGGGTCCCCTGCGGTCATCTCCCTCCAAAACAGGTATACCGTTTTGGATACTGTTGGCGGAGATGGCTCACCAGGGGAAGGTGGCAGTGGCCAGGTTCATGGCACCGTGGCTGGCTCTGCTGCACAGGAGGGCAGGAAAAAGAGTGGCAGAGCTATAGTGATAGGGGACTCGATTGTAAGGGGAATAGACAGGCGTTTCTGCGGACGCAACCGAGACTCCAGGATGGTATGTTGCCTCCCTGGTGCAAGGGTCAAGGATGTCTCGGAGCGGCTGCAGGACATTCTGGAGGGGGAGGGTGAACAGCCAGTTGTCGTGGTGCATATAGGCACCAACGATATAGGTAAAAAACAGGATGAGGTCCTACAAGCTGAATTTAGGGAGTTAGGAGTTAAACTAAAGAGTAGGACCTCAAAGGTAGTAATCTCAGGATTGCTACCAGTGCCACGGGCTAGTCAGAGTAGGAATGACAGGATAGCTAAGATGAATACGTGGCTTGAGAGATGGTGCAAGAGGGAGGGATTCAAATTCCTGGGCCATTGGAACCGGTTCTGGGGGAGGTGGGACCAGTACAAATTGGACGGTCTGCATCTGGGCAGGACTGGAACCAATGTCCTAGGGGGAGTGTTTGCTAGTGCTGTTGGGGAGGGTTTAAACTAATGTGGCAGGGGGATGGGAACCGATGCAGGAAGTCAGTGGGAAATAAAGTGGTGACAGAAACAAAAGGCAGTAAGGGAGAGTGTACAGAACATGACCGGACAGATGGTCTGAGAAAGCAGGGCAAAGACCAAGGGAAGACTAGATTAAACTGCATTTATTTCAATGCAAGAAGTCTGATGGGCAAGGCAGATGAACTCAGGGCATGGATGGGTACATGGGACTGGGATGTTATAGCTATTACTGAAACATGGCTAAGGGAGGGGCAGGACTGGCAGCTCAATGTTCCAGGGTACAGATGCTATAGGAAAGATAGAGCAGGAGGTAAGAGAGGAGGGGGAGTTGCGTTCTTGATTAGGGAGAACATCACGGCAGTAGTGAGAGGGGATATATCCGAGGGTTCGCCCACTGAGTCCATATGGGTAGAACTGAAAAATAAGAAGGGAGAGATCACTTTGATAGGATTGTACTACAGACCCCCAAATAGTCAACGGGAAATTGAGGAGCAAATATGTAAGGAGATTACAGACAGCTGCAAGAAAAATAGGGTGGTAATAGTAGGGGACTTTAACTTTCCCAACATTGACTGGGACAGCCATAGCATTAGGGGCTTGGATGGAGAGAAATTTGTTGAGTGTATTCAGGAGGAATTTCTCATTCAGTATGTGGATGGCCCGACTAGAGAGGGGGCAAAACTTGACCTCCTCTTGGGAAATAAGGAAGGGCAGGTGACAGAAGTGTTAGTGAGGGATCACTTTGGGACCAGTGATCATAATTCCATTAGTTTTAAGATAGCTATGGAGAAGGATAGGTCTGGCCCAAAAGTTAAAATTCTAAATTGGGGAAAGGCCAATTTTGATGGTATTAGACAGGAACTTTCAGAAGTTGATTGGGAGAGTCTGTTGGCAGGCAAAGGGACGTCTGGTAAGTGGGAGGCTTTCAAAAGTGTGTTAACCAGGGTTCAGTGTAAGCACATTCCTTATAAAGTGAAGGGCAAGGCTGGTAGAAGTAGGGAACCTTGGATGACTCGGGAGATTGAGGCACTAGTCAAAAATAAGAAGGAGGCATATGACATGCATAGGCAGCTGGGATCAAGTGGATCCCTTGAAGAGTATAGAGATTGCCGGAGTAGAGTTAAGAGAGAAATCAGGAGGGCAAAAAGGGGATATGAGATTGCTTTGGCAGATCAGGCAAAGGTGAATCCAAAGAGCTTCTACAAATACATAAAGGGCAAAAGGGTAACTAGGGAGAGAGTAGGGCCTCTTAAGGATCAACAAGGTCATCTATGTGCGGAACCACAAGAGATGGGTGAGATCCTGAATGAATATTTCACATCGGTATTTACGGTTGAGAAAGGCATGGATGTTAGGGAACTTGGGGAAATAAATAGTGATGTCTTGAGGAGTGTACATATTACAGAGAGGGAGGTGCTGGAAGTCTTAACGCGCATCAAGGTAGATAAATCTCCGGGACCTGATGAAATGTATCCCAGGACGTTATGGGAGGTTAGGGAGGAAATTGCGGGTCCCCTAGCAGAGATATTTGAATCATCCACCGCTACAGGTGAGGTGCCTGAAGATTGGAGGGTAGCAAATGTTGTGCCTTTGTTTAAGAAGGGCGGCAGGGAAAAGCCTGGGAACTACAGACCAGTGAGCCTGACATCTGTAGTGGGTAAGTTGTTAGAGGGTATTCTGAGGGACAGAATCTACAGGCATTTGGAGAGGCAGGGACTAATTAGGAACAGTCAGCATGGTTTTGTGAGAGGAAAATCATGTCTCACGAATTTGATTGAGTTTTTTGAAGGGGTAACCAAGAAGATAGATGAGGGCTGTGCAGTAGACGTGGTCTACATGGACTTCAGCAAAGCATTTGACAAGGTACCGCATGGTAGGTTGTTACATAAGGTTAAATCTCATGGGATCCAAGGTGAGGTAGCCAATTGGATACAAAATTGGCTTGACGACAGAAGACAGAGGGTGGTTGTCGAGGGTTGTTTTTCAAACTGGATGCCTGTGTCCAGCGGTGTGCCTCAGGGATCGGTGCTGGGTCCGCTGTTATTTGTTATTTATATTAATGATTTGGATGAGAATTTAGGAGGCATGGTTAGTAAGTTTGCAGATGACACCAAGATTGGTGGCATTGTGGACAGTGAAGAAGGTTATCTAGGATTGCAACGGGATCTTGATAAATTGGGCCAGTGGGCCGATGAATGGCAGATGGAGTTTAATTTAGATAAATGTGAGGTGATGCATTTTGGTAGATCGAATCGGGCCAGGACCTACTCCGTTAATGGTAGGGCGTTGGGGAGAGTTATAGAACAAAGAGATCTAGGAGTACAGATTCATAGCTCCTTGAAAGTGGAGTCACAGGTGGATAGGGTGGTGAAGAAGGCATTCAGCATGCTTGGTTTCATTGGTCAGAACATTGAATGCAGGAGTTGGGATGTCTTGTTGAAGTTGTACAGGGCATTGGTGAGGCCACACTTGGGAGTACTGTGTACAGTTCTGGTCACCCTATTATAGAAAGGATATTATTAAACTAGAAAGAGTGCAGAAAAGATTTACTAGGATGCTACCGGGACTTGATGGTTTGACTTACAGGGAGAGGTTAGACAGACTGGGACTTTATTCCCTGGAGAGTAGGAGGTTAAGGGGTGATCTTATAGAAGTCTATAAAATAATGAGGGGCATAGATAAGGTCGATAGTCAAAATCTTTTCCCAAAGGTAGGGGAGTCTATAACGAGGGGGCACAGATTTAAGGTGAGAGGGGAGAGATACAAAAGGATCCAGAGGGGCAATTTTTTCACTCAAAGGGTGGTGAGTGTCTGGAACGAGCTGCCAGAGGCAGTAGTAGAGGCGGGTACAATTTTGTCTTTTAAAAAGCATTTGGACAGTTACATGGGGAAGATGGGTATCGAGGGATATGGGCCAAGTGCAGGCAATTGGGACTAGCTTAGTGGTATAAACTGGGCGACATGGACATGTTGGGCCGAAGGGCCTGTTTCCATGTTGTAACTTCTATGATTCTATGATTCTATATATATTGTGAATAGCTGGGGCCCAAGCACTGATCCCTGCGGTACCCCACTAGTCACCGCCTGCCACCCCGAAAAAGACCCATTTATTCCTACTCTCTGTTTCCTGTCTGTTAACCAATTTTCAATCCATGCCAGTATATTACTACCAATCCCATGTGCTTTAATTTTGCACACTAACCTCTTATGTGGGACTTTATCAAAGGCCTTCTGAAAATCCAAATAAACCACATCCACTGGTTCTCCCTTATCTATTCTACCAGTTATATCCTCAAAAAACTACAGTAGGTTTGTCAAACATGATTTCCCTTTCATAAATCCATGCTGACTTTGTCTAATCCCGTTGATATTTTTTAAACGTCCTGTTATCACATCCTTTATAATACTCTAGCATTTTCCCTACTACTGATGTTAGGCTAACTGGTCTGTAGTTCCCTGTTTTCTCTTTCCCTCCTTTTTTAAATAGCGGGTTTACATTTGCCACCCTCCAATTTGCAGGAACTGTTGCATAATCTATAGGATTTTGGAAGATGACAACTAATGCATCCACTATATCCATGGGCTACCTCTTTTAGTACTCTGGGATGCAGATTATCAGGCCCTGGGGATTTATCGGCTTTCAGTCCCATTAATTTCTCCAGCACTATTGTTTTACTAATACTAATTTCCTTTAATTCCTCCTTCTCACTAGTCCCTTGGTTCCCTAGCATTTCTGGGAAGTTATTTGTGTCCTCTTCCGTGAAGACAGAAACAAAGTATTTGTTTAATTGCTCTGCCATTTCCCTGTTCCCCATTGTAAATTCTCCTGTTTCTGACTGTAAGGGTCCTACATTTGTCTTCACTAATCTTTTTCTTTTTACATACTTGTAGAAGCTTTTACAGTCCACTTTTATGTTCCTTGCACGTTTACTCTCATACTCTATTTTTCCCCTCCTAAACAATCTCTTGATCCTTTATTTGCTGAATTCGAAACTGCTCCCAATCTTCAGGCTTGCTACTTTTTCTGGCAACTTTATATGACTCCTCTTTGGATCTAATACTATCCTTAATTTCTTTTGTTAGCCATGGTTGGGCTGCTTTTCTTTTTGCGTTTTTGCGCCAGAAAGGAATGTATAACTGTTGCAATTCATGCATCCCTCCCTCTTCGGTTCTGCTTTGCTCCAGTTTTACTTTAAACTAATCAAATGACTGACAGCCAAAATCTGCTGGCCAAAGGGTGATGGTAAAAGTGTGACTGTGACAGAAAAACAATTATAGGAGTCATAGATTACACATTAGGAAGTTCAGAATTTTAATCTTCCAATGTTACATGTACTTCCTGTAACACTTTCCTGTCATATCTCTTCCATCGCACTTTATCCATCATGCTATTTCCATCATGCCTGTTTGTCACACTTTTCTATTCATAATTAAATGTACCTATTCAGTTTACTTGCCTCTGGTTAAGTCCTCCAAACTGGTCGCCAAGATAGATGCTGCTATTGCTCACTCATCTTTGAGATCTCCAAAGATAGATGCCCTTGGAATGCTCCACTCACCTTGGAAATGTTCAAATCGAGATTGTGGCCATATGCTCCCTGCTCCATCCCTCCTCCCACAGTTCTATAAAATATGAAACTATAAAATAGACACTGCTGAAGCTCCCATCGCCATGACTGGGCACAAAACCCCAATCCGGTGTAACCCGACTTCCAGCCATAAGTCCTGAGCACCCTCCCCACCACCACCAACACCATGACCGAACTGCAATCTAATGCTGTCACTTCATTGCCCTCCCCTGCCACTACCACACTACCCAGAGAGCCAGAGCCCCTCTGCCAGGACCAGACCCAAGCCTGACCTTTGCTCCAAGACCTACTCGCAGTTGCAAAAGCTGCTCCTGTCCTGGCCATTCCTTGCAGAACAAGGGCAGCAGGCTCATGGGAACACCAGAACCTTCAAGTTCCCCTCCAAGTCACACACCATCCTGACTTGGACATATATCGCCGTTCCTTCATCGTCGCTGGGTCAAAATCCTGGAACTCCCTACCTAACAGCATTGTGGGAGCACCTTCACTACACGGACTGCAGCGGTTCAAGAAAAAGGCCCACCACCTCCTTCTCAAGGGGCAACTAGGGATAGACAATAATGCCGTCCTTACCAGTGACATCTATATCCCGACAATGAATTTAAAAAAAAGTTCCTTAAGTTCATTTTCAGCATTAATAAACAAAAACCTCCCAAACTGCGTTTTTATTGCAGATTATTGTAGCAATGTTAGGATACAGAGAAAGGTCGTACGGCAGTTCCTGTACAGCAACAACACTGGCATCTACCTGACAATGTGGAAAATTGCCCAGGTATGTCCTGTCCACAAAAAGCAGGACAAATCCAATCCGGCCAATTACCGCCTCATCAGTCTACTCTCAATCATCTGCAAAGTGATGGAAGGTGTCATCGACAGTGCTATCAAGCGGCACTTACTCACCAATAACCTGCTCACCGATGCTCAGTTTGGGTTCCACCAGGACCACTTGGCTCCAGAACAGGTCCAAACATGGACAAAAGAGCTGAATTCCAGAGGTGAGGTGAGAGTACCTGCCCTTGACATCAAGGCAGCATTTGACTGAGTGTGGCACCAAGGAGCCCTAGTAAAATTGAAGTCCATGGGAATCAGGGGGAAAACTCTCCAGTGGCTGGAGTCATACCTAGCACAAAGGAAGATGGTAGTGGTTGTTGGAGGCCAATCATCTCAGTCCCAGGACACTGCTGCAGGTGTTCCTCAGGGCAGTGTCCGAGGTCCAACCATCTTCAGCTGCTTCATCAATGACCTTCCCTCCATCATAAAGTCAGAAATGGGGATGTTCGCTGATGATTGCACGGTGTTCAGTTCCATTCGCAACCCCTCAGATAATGAAGCAGTCTTTGCCCGCGTGCAGCAAGACTTGGACAACATCCAGGCCTGGGCTGGTAAGTGGCAAGTAACATTCACGCCAGACAAGTGCCAGGCAACGACCATCTCCAACAAGAGAGAATCTAACCACCTCCCCTTGACATTCAACGGGATTACCATCGCCGAATCCCCCACCATCAACATCCTGGGGGTCACCATTAACTGGACCAGCCATATAAATATTGTGGCTACAAGAGCAGGTCAGAGGCTGGGTATTCTGTGGCGAGTGACTCACCTCCTGACTCCCCAAAGCCTTTCCACCATCTACAAGGCACAAGTCAGGAGTGTGATGGAATACTCTCCACTTGCCTGGATGAGTGCAGCTCCAACAACACTCAAGAAGCTCGACACCATCCAGGACAAAGCAGCCTGCTTGATGGGCACCCCATACACCACCCTAAACATTCACTCCCTCCACCACCGGCACACAGTGGCTGCAGTATGTACCATCCATAGGATGCACTGCAGCAACTCACCAAGGCTTCTTCGACTGCACCTCCCAAACCCACAACCTCTACCACGTAGAAGGAGCAGGGCAGCAGGTACATGGGAACACCACCACCTGCACGTTCCCCTCCAAGTCACACACCATCCCGACTTGGAAATATATCGCCGTTCCTTCATCGTCGCTGGGTCAAAATCCTGGAACTCCCTACTTAACAGCACTGTGGGAGAACCTTCACCTCATGGACTGCAGCGGTTCAAGGCGGCAGCTCACCACCACCTTCTCAAGGGCAATTAGGGATGGGCAATAAATGCTGGCCTTGCCAGCGATGCCCACATCCCATGAACGAATAAAAAAAAGATGTCATCGGCAAAGGGAGAAAGAACTTGCGTTTAATACAGCATCTTTCATGCCATCAGCTCGTCAACACACATTGACTCACCGTAAGCAACACCACGGGAGATCAGCTAGAATCTAGTCTTGTGTTTAGCACACGTCTGTTACACTCCAGACATTACACTTCACAATATCACATTTCATTACAGATGAAAAATAATCTTGAAAGAATGAGTCATTTCCTAACTGATTCTTCTGACCGGGAACAGTTACAATTCCCATGTGACTGACCCCAAGCTGCTTGTGAGGAGGCCTTAGAGGGACAAGCCAAGGTAGCAGCTAAACATGACAACCATACCCCAGGCCTTAGACTACTGACAAGACAACAGGAGCTCCTCTATGGTGCCTATGCTCACAGTCTTAAAAAAGGTTATAATATTGCACTGCCTATTGTTCCATGTATTCTGCTGGCTACATGGCTACATTGGGTCGGTTTAAATATATAAACCATTGATTTTCAAACATTTCTGTGTGGGAGACCCCTGCAAATATCGATACTATCCTACAGACCCATTTCTCCTAACTTACAAAAGACTGCATCTACTTCCCAAAGGAACACAATGCTGTCATGGCATAAAGTGTTTTTTTGATTACTATTAGCTATAGAAACAATGTGCCAGTAAGTCAAATACAGAAAGGCTAGACTATTAATACAGAGTATAGAATTCTTGAGACATTCCAGTGCAGTGTGTGAAGGATGCAGTTACATTACTTTGCACAACCCATTGCTGACAAGCCAGCACAGAGCTCGTCTCAATGTTCAAACAGTGCGTTTTGACTTTGTACACGCCAAAGCAGGGAATGGGTAGGTAGGTAGAGGCAAAGGGTACCCAGACTGCGGATCCTTTGTTATCACTCACAATCTTTGAGCTGAGACTGAAACTCTTTCCCCTTCCTATCTCTATAACCTCCTCCAACCCTACAACTCTGACCTCTTGCACATCCCTGATTTTCATCGCTCCACCATTGCCGACCGTGCCTTCAGCTGTCTCGGCCCTAAGCTCTGGAATTCCATCCCTAAACCTCTCCGCCTCTTTACCCCTCTCTCTTCCTTTAAGACGCTCCTTAAAACCTACTTCTTTGACCAAGCTTCAAGTCACCTGTCCTAATAGCTCCTTCTTTGGCTCGGTGTCAATTTTTGTCTGATTACATTCTTGTGAAACACCTTGGAACATTTTACTACATTAAAGGTGCTATATAAATGCAAGTTGTTCTTATTATTATTGCTCTAACTATGCTGGAGGTGATACTGACAGACTCTCCCTATCCCTGAGCTGAGACTGATATGCTTGCTATCGTTCTCTCTCTTACTGCTCTGCGACCAGGAGACTCTTGCTATAGCTCTCACTATTAAGCTTAGACTTACTCTTGCTATACTCTCCATATCCCTGAGCTGAGACTGAGAGACTTTTGCTATACTTGAGAACAGCTGCTTTAATTTCCCACAAAGTTCCCTCCGGTGCAGGGCCTGGAGCTTTTGGGCAGCAGGACAGGGCAAACATTTGGTTTATGGGGAGAGGGTTCTTCAGCAGCGCCTCTCCCAGTTGTCTTCCAGATGGAGCAACCTTAGTAACAGAACTTCTCTGCTCCGCTTGTGGCATGCTGTATGCACAGCAATAAATGTTTTAGGATGACCTCATGGAACCAATGACATTTCTTGTGAGCCTCCTGAGGCCCTTAGTCTGAACTTTGAAAACCTCTGCTATAAACAAGCAAAGGAAAACGCAACAGAAAAAAAGTCTGTGAGAAAAGTGAGGGGCTGTTGAAATGATCTGAGGGAAGTGTCAGAAGACCCAGCTGGAGTAGACAGTGAGCTCTCGATTTGCTTTAGCCACTCCCTATAATATAGATACATTTTTGACTGAGATGGGGCCAGAGAACAGATAAGATATTATGTGAGGGGAGGTGTAAAACAAAATTAAAATGTCAGTCAGCACTGCAGTCCAGTCTGTTCTATAAACAATTCACGTCTTTTTATTATTTTTCAGCAGATTTTGCTCCTTTTATTTCTTCCTGCTCTCATTGTGCTGACTCATGCTGCAATATAATTGCCCGCCACTCCTTGGTTCTGAACATGAGCTATTCAACTATGGGTGCATCACAGCTCTGCTTGATCCTCACCAATATTCACAACGTGAACTTTCTAGAAGTCACTGGACGGTGAATAGGAGCGAGTGCCTTAACTGATTTTAAACATATCTTGCACAGGGTTGCTGAGGATCATCACGGCCTCTGTATCATCGCCTTGCCTCACAGTGTAGGCTAGGATTGAACCTGGCCTGTAAGGCTCTATTCCCAGCACTCAGCAATGGCCGAGGGGCAGGGACAAATGCCGGCATTTATACAGGGTGTTATCATATTGTTGAAATGAGTCAAAGTTGACAGTTGTTATGTAGGCAGACACTGCAAGAGCCTAGCACATGTACTAATTGAATTACCTGAGAGCCAGCCCGAAACTGGTTACACTTTCGAAAACTTCCAGCCGGCCTATTCCAAGACTGGCCATGTTACCATAGCGCCAGCGTCAGCGTGTCCCGGAGCGCGCCTCCGCCGCCGCCGCCTTGCGTCAGCGTGTCCCGGAGCGCGCCTCCGCCTTGCGTCAGCGTGTCCCGGAGCGCGCCTCCGCCTTGCGTCAGCGTGTCCCGGAGCGCGCCTCCGCCGCCGCCGCCGCCTTGCGTCAGCGTGTCCCGGAGCGCGCCTCCGCCTTGCGTCAGCGTGCCCCGGAGCGCGCCTCCGCCGCCGCCGCCGCCGCCTTGCGTCAGCGTGCCCCGGAGCGCGCCTCCGCCGCCACCTTGCGTCAGCGTGTCCCGGTGCGGGCCGGGATATCGGAGGCTGCCTTTGGTCCTCCAGCTCTTCAGTCTTTCCGCTGGGTAACTGGCCGCTCTTTCTTTCTCTCTCTCTCGCTCTCTCTGACCGCTGCCTCTAATTTTTTTTCCTCTGTCGCTCTCGGTTTCTGCGGCTGTTTGTTGGCGGGTTTCTGGTGAAATCTCTGCTGTAACATGGCTACATGATCGAGGGTATGTGTGCCAGGAAAGAGGCCGGCCTCCTCCTCCTCCTCCTCCTCCTGCCCTTGTCTGAGACTGAGGGACCGTCCCAAGCACTCGCCAGTGTACAAGGTTTGACATTCACTATTTGCTCGGTTGTGCTGTATGTTCCGGCCTCTCTTTCCCCCCCCCCCCCCCCACCAGATGCTGTGTGTTTAATTCCCCCCCCCCCTCCACCAGATGCTGTGTGTTTAATCCCCCCCCCCCACCCCCCCTTAGATTCTGGGGATTTTTGTTCTGCTGGGTTGCCGGCCGCCGGGAAGATCCTCAGTGACAGGCAGCATTCCCGGATATTGTACCTGCATCACCCTGGCAGGCATCCCGGCCGCATCCCCGGGGCCCCAGCCCACCATCCCCATCCATTGCAACAAAAGAGCCTGTCCCTGGAGAGCTCCCATTTGCGGCGCCCTTCTGACATCCCAGTAAAACTGGAGTCACCCCATCAACAAACCAGGGGACCCCCGCCCGCCATCGACACCCCTCCCAGCACCAACACACAATCAATAGTGCATCCCACACCGCACAAAACATGCAACTTCCTCCCACCTCCTCTGCAAGACCCTGCATCGAGCACGCCGTTAATAACCCAACTCTCTGACTATATTTTTAATGTCAATTCTATTTGCGAACGTTTCCTGGTGCAATCTCTGCTGCGAGGATTCTAATCAAATGCCACTGTCTGGATGTTGGAAAAAGTCTGCAATTAAACTGTTTAATGTCGAGGTTTTTATTTTGTGCTCCTGGGTTTTTGTTTGAAAATTGAGTTGTTCCCCTCCCCTCTGGTATCTAACCCCGATCTTGGCAGCAGATTGTTAGGTTTGGGAGGTTCAGGGCGACGGGCTGTGGTATGATGGCTGCTGGTACAGGGCTCAAAATGTTTACCTTGCTGTTTTTTTTCCAATCTGCAAAAGGGGTGGGATTTAAAGCAGAGAAGCAGGGGCTTCCCTTTACTGCCACCTACTGCCCTCGTGGATCAGGGAGGCACTCAGCTTCTCTGATAAGCCATCAAGCACTGGGGAGATCCAGACACCCACCCCCCAGGTAGGCTGCCTCATTGTTTTGCTGAAGGTGACGTTGCATTCGTTGTTCCACCCATTACAGTGCTTTTAAAAAAAAAATCGCCAATTATTGTGGGAATAAATATGAACAGAACGCTGAGGAAGATGGCATGCATTCAAGTAGATAGGTATATACAATGAAGGAGCCAGAATACATATACCCAGAGTATGGGAGGGAGGAGAGAGAGAGAGAAAATGGTTCAAGAGTATAAAGGGGAGAGAGGGAGGCAGGCAGACATGTAAAAATTGCAGGTGTGAAAAAACAGAATAGAAAACACAGTATACAGGTGAAGGAGACAAACTACACAGCAAAAGACCCATACGTGCTGAATATATAGGTGAGAGATAGAAGACAGATTATGTACACGTATATATAATAAATGGGAGACAATGCATGTGGCATAAACACAAGGTGGACAAGAGTGAGGAAACTGATGCATGGTTACAAGTTAAATAGAAATATTTGTTTTAAATTTCCCATTCCCTGGCCACTCAGGGTCATATACCAGCTGAAAGCAGGAGGGAGACTTGCTATCAGGCCTCCACCAATGCTGCGGTGAGCTAGAGGTGACTGAGAACACCCTGGAGATGACTGTCCCTGTGACCTCTTCCCCTCCCATGTGTAAATATTTGGTGCTTCTTAACTGTGAGATTGAGGAACTGAGATGTAAACATGCTTATACATGTATTCTCCCTCTTATTCTCCTTTGCACACTCTTGTGTGCACACATGTGCCTGTGTATGTATCCTTACTGTCTAGACATTGAACTTGTCTAGTTTCCTGGTGAATGGTGCTGTGGATTGACACCAATGCTTTGATACATTTGTATATACACTATAGAGAGAGAGAATGCATGCACTAATAGTCACTTGGAGAAAACATTGAATAGTCAGGCTAAATAGATTGTCTGCTGCAAACAAGCACCTGAATTCACATCATCCTTTTAACGTAAAGAACTTCAGCAGCAGGCAAGACAGAGAGCTGAGCAGATGGATAGTCCACATGTATGGTTTAGTTCATGGACTCCCTGTGGCCTACACCCTGGGCTTTAATGGGCAGTGACTGGGTCCACAAGTGGCAAATGCAATGGAGAGGAAAGAAAAGAGAACCTACAGAGAGGTGCAATGAGGGCGAAAGGGGAAGAAATAAAATTGAAAGCTTATAGTACATTTGGTACAAATGATTGCAATGGACTGAAGACAGGAATCCAATGAAGTGTGGAGGACAGGTGATGTCCTGATTCATGAGTAGTCCCCTGCTTCATAATATGAGGATAAAAAATCCAGGAACGAACGATTACTTAAATGGAAAGACAATAATGTGCATGGAAAATGAAAGAGAGCTGGGGTCCTGATTGACAATAAATTGAAGCTATCGCTACCATACTCGATACAAAAAGGAAATTGCAGCTATTGAAAGGGTACAGAGGCGAGCAACCAGAATGACTGAGGGACTGGAGAGATTAGATTATGAGGAACGATTATGTAAATTGGACATGTTCTCACTGGGAAAGCGAAGGTTGAGAGGCGATATGATTGCTGTTTTTAGGATTCTGAAGGGACTAGTTAATGTAGACAAGCTGTTTCACCTTGTCCAGAACAGTAGAAGCAGAGGACACGGCCTCCGCTTGAAGGGGGTAAATTCAAAACGAATCTGCGGAAACAATATTTCAGTGAGCGAGTGATCGATCTACGGAACAGATTCCATAGGGAGACGGTGAAAACAGATAGTGTTGATTCAATCAAATACAAATTAGATAGATTTCTTTCAGAAAATAACATTTTGGGGTACCAGTATATGAGTAATTTGAGACAACTCGCATTTATGTAGTGCGTTTAACATAGTAAAATGCCCCAAGGGAGGGGCGAGGCCATGGAGGGATTTGAAAACAAGGATGAGAATTTTGAAATCGAGGCGATGCTGGACTGGGAGCCAATGTAGGTCAGTGAGCACAGGGGGGTTGGGAGAATGGGACTTGGTGCGAGTTAGGATACGGGCAGCAGAGTTTTGAATGAGTTCAAGTTTATGGAGGGTGGGAGATGGGAGGCCGGCCAGGAGAGCATTGGAATAGCCGAGTCTAGAGGTAACAAAAGCATGGATGAGGGTTTCAGCAGCAGATGAGCTGAGGCAGGGGTGGAGACGGGCAATATTATGGAGGTGGAAGTAGGCGGTCTTGGCGATGGAACGGATATGTGGTCGGAAGCTCATCTCAGAGTCAAATAGGATGCCAAGGTTGCGAACGGTCTGGTTCAGCCTCAGACAGTGGCCAGAGAGAGGGATGGAGACATAACATGTGGTAAGTGTAACATGTTTGGGAGGAAAAAGGTGACTTTGGACCTATGGTTCCCAAAGCTCTCCACCACTGGGATTTTCTTCACCTCATGTCTAGGTCTGTTGTAGACTCATTAATAGAGATTGATTGCTATGATTAGTCAACAACTCCATTATCATTGTATCATGCGACTACCAGAATGTTAGAAGACGAACTAGATGGTCTTTTTTCGTCTAGCAGTTCCTGTATGCAATTCATTGTTTTGATCTTTGGTGCTGTTTCTTCTGCTGCTGACGTATAGTACTGCAGGAGCTCAAAGAATCCTGGGCCCTTTTGGTGAATTATAAAGCAATTGCTCTATTCTCTTAAAATGGATGTCATTGCAAACTGTGGATGGAGCAGTCACACAATAAAGAAGAGAGACTTGCATTTATACAGTGGCTTATGTTGTGTACCTAGGATGAGAAAGCATCATCAGGCCCATTCACGCTCACCCCATATTTTGTTGAATCTCAGACCCATTTACTTACTGTTCCTCCTCCTCAACCCCCACCACCTCGCAAAGCACCTAACATACAACGAAATGCTTTTTAAATGCAGTGATTGTTATGTAGTCAAACATGACTTACTGCAAATTCAAAATTCAGACTTTGCCTCTGCGTGGTCTCATTGCACCTGTGCTGCTCCCCCCACCCCCTCCTCAGTCATTAGGCTCTACATATTCTCAGTAGTCTCGATTGTGTTCTTGTCAGTTCCTGCCCAGTCATTTTCCCCATCAGTTTTGTTCTCTCCTTACTCTTAGTCAATGTTGGCAGGCTGCTCTGCTTTGGGAGCATAACAATCAGCCTCCATGTGATGTCCATACATGCAGACTTTCCAGGATGAGTCACTGGATAGTAATCGGGAATAGGAAGCCTAGCCCAATTGAGTATAGAGGATTGAGGGGTGACTTGATCAAGGTGTTAAAATCAAATGTTAAAATGATTTATAGGATAGATATGGAGAAACTGATTCCTCTGGTGGGGGAATCAAGAACAAGAGGACATAATCTTAAAATTAGAGCTAGGCCACTCGGGAGTGAAACCAGGAAGCACTTTGAGGACAAGTTGAGTGAGTGGGTAAATACATGGCACATGCAGTACAATGTGGATAAATGTGAAGTTAGCACTTCGGAAGGAAAAACAGAAAGGCAGAGTATTATTTAAATGGTGATAGATTGGGAAATGTTGATGTACAAAGGGACCTGGGTGCCCTTGTACACCAATCACTGAAAGCAAACATGCAGGTGCAGCAAGCAGTTGGGAAAGCAAATGGTATGTTGGCCTTCATTGCAAGAGGATTTGAGTACAGGAGCAGGGTTGTCTTACTGCAGTTATACAGGGCCTTGGTGAGACCACACCTGGAGTATTGTGTGCAGTTTTGGTCTCCTTACCTAAGAAAGGATATACTAGCCATTGAGGGAGTGCAGCGAAGGTTCACCAGACTGATTCCTGGGATGGCAGGACTGTCATGAGGAGAGATTGGGTCGACTCGGCCTGTATTCACTCGAGTTTAGAAGAATGAGAGGGGATCTCATTGAAACATATAAAATTCTGACAGGGCTAGACAGACTGGATGCAGGGAGGATGTTTCCCCTGGCTGGGGGGTTCTAGAACGAAGGGCCACAGTCTCAGGATACGGGGTAGGACAATTAGGACTGAGATGAGGAGAAATTTCATCAATGAGGGTGGTGAACCTGTGGAATTCTCTACCACAGAAGGCTGTGGAGGCCAAGTCACTGAATATATTTAAGAAGGAGATAGATAGATTTCTAGACACAGAAGGCATCAAGGGGTATGGGGAGAGAGCGGGAATATGGTATTGAGATAGAGGATCAGCCATGACCATATTGAATGGTGGAGCAGGCTCGAAGGGCTGAATGGCCTACTCCTGCTCCTATTTTCTATGTTTTCCTCACAAAGGGTACTGGAAATCTGGAACTCTTCCCCCCCCAAAAAGCTGAGGGCGACAGGAATAATTGGAGCTTTCAAGACTGAGAATGATAGATTTTTGTTAGGTAAGGTATCAAGGAATATGGAGCAAAGGAGGGTAAGTGGAGTTGAGATGCAGATCAGCCATGATCTAATTGAATGGCAGAACAGACTTGAGGGGCTGAATGGCCAATTACTGTTCCTAATGATAATTGTAGTGCTCCTGTGGCAATCTCTGCTGACATTTTATAACTCAGCACAGATTGGGGATTGAACCTGGTATCCTGCAGGTCTGTGGGGATTAGTTTAACAGAGTTGTGCCTTTGCCTACTGCTATTGAGAAGTTGTCCTGCACAACCTTGTCGCCTTTGTGTCTTCCTGACACTTGCACAGTGTTGCCTCCTCTGCGTATTGTTGGTCTCTAGATGGTCTCATCTGCTCTGAATGTTCCCATTGCTTCCTCCAACTGTCCAAAGAATACAGAGTATTATGCAGCAATCTAGCTGGAGGCGACAGATATAGAGAATCCATTTAGGAGTCTATGCAGATGGCATCCATAGTTACTGCAACAGTGAGGGTAAATACTTAGTGTGCGCTTCACAGGGACAGATTTAATTGAAGTTTGGATCCAGAGATAATATAGATATGTTTTGAAATTAATGCTGTGAGCGTCTGAAATAGGAAAAGGGTTGTACATTTGTACATTTTGTATTTCAGCAACAATAACTGATGACGTGTACAGGAGATGTAGATCCTCCTGATGGGCTGGAGTAGGTTGTAACATTCTAGCACTGTCACTAGGCTTATCTAGAGTACTGGTATCAGTACATTAAAGGAAACTCTCTTTGAAGCCAGTTTGCTTTCATGTTGTGATACAACAACAACTTGCATTTATATAGCACCTTTAACGTAGTAAAATGTCCAAGGCGCTTCACAGTGTTAATTGTATCCATGTGATTTATATCAATTAGTGTTAATTGTATTCAGGTGGTATCAGTTGGGGCTCCATTGTATCCATATATAAGAGAGCTTATCTAGGGTGTGGTGTGGGTAATGTGGAACTCTACGAATAAAGGCTTGGAAGCAACTGAAGACCAGGCTCTAGTGTTCTATCCATCACCACTGGGGCTATCCAATTTATAACACACGAGTGATTATCAAACAAAATTTGACACTGAGCCACATAAGGAGGTATTAGGACAGGTGACCAAAAGTTTGGTCGAAGAGGTAGGTTGTTATACTCCCAACACCTCCAATTACTTTTGCCGCTGCTATCATCAGTGACAGACTTGTACCCAGTACTAGTACTTTCCCTTAGTATTATACAGCTCAAAATATGCTCTCCAGACACACCCCAAGTTTGGAAAGATGGAAGAGTTTTAAACAAAAGCAAAATACTGCAGATGCTGGAAATCTGAAATAGAAACAGAAAATGCTGGAAAACACCCAGCAGGTCAGCACGCAACTGTGGGGAGAGAAACGGAGTTAATGTTTCAGGTCGATGACCTTTCATCAGAACTGAGAGTAAGGGTAGCAAGGGATATGGAGCAAAGGCGGGTAAATGGAGTTGAGGTGCAGATCAGCCATGATCTAATTGAATGGCGGAACAGGCTCAAGGTGCTGAATGGCCTACTCCTGTTCCTATGTACCAAGGGTTTTAACTAGCTCTACTGCTGGATGTTTTTCACAGTTCAAGTGGACATAATATTTCACATGCCCACCATTACACTTTACAGCGATCCTAATGGCAACTAAACACTCAAAATCTTCAAGATTGTTAACTACATGACAGACCAGGCCTGGTAGAAATTATACTTGGATTTAACATTGAAAATGTTTCTGAAGGTGTGTTGCTCTGTTGTTTTATTACAGGTTCTGTTTCTACCCCTGTCTTTCAGGCTTCACAAGTTGGGAGAGTTTGATCCTAGCCAGGAATGGAAGTGGAGCTGACTGAATTCTCCCTGGAATTTCAATAACCCAATCAACTCTGTGTAAATTATCTGGTTCCAAACTTCCAGAGCAGGTACACATCAGTAATACAGAGGCGGCTGCATGTGTATCGAGTGTTGTGTGGTTTAGTATAGTTATTTATAACTTTTTAATACATAACTTTTTCTATTGTATCTTCTTCCGCTCCCACCTCTGGTACCTTGCCCAACTGGCCATTGTTCATTTGAACCCAGACAGTAAGTGTCGGCAGGCAATTTGACCTCTGAGGGAATCAGAACCAAGCCTTATCCTGCCCTCAACTGACCTCATCGCACGTGCTGTTTCTAGCATCAGTTGGTGGCTAATGATCAGATGGATTCCTGCCTGTTTTCCCTTCCCCTCCAAGCTCAGGGACAATGCAGCCAATTGTAGCAATCCAACTGTTGTTTACTCAGCATCGACTGGGGTTTGAACCTAGGTCCTTCTGTTCTGTATTGTTTAGTAACACATAGGTTGGTGAATTATAACTTTACTGTAACTATGGCCTATAACAGCTATAAACATTTTGTACTGGAAACTTCCCTTCAACAGAAATTCCCTTTTCATCTGTGCACAGAAAGGGCAAAAGGTGTGAACTGCTCTAAATCTCCATTTTAGAGGTGCTGTTTTTAAGATGACGCATTCAATTTAGGCCCCGTTTGCCCGGTTAGGTGGAAATAACCGATCCCATGACACTATTTGAAGGGTGGGGAGTTTCCCCATAGCCTTGGACCGTATTCCTCCCTTAACCAACACCAAAAACCGATTAACTGGACATTCATCTCACTTTCTGTTTCTTGGACTTTCCTGTGCTCACATTGGCTGGTGTGTTTTTGTACAAAACAATAATGACTGCACCTGAAAAGTAAATCATTTGCTGTTAAACGCAAATCAATCTTTCATGTTAACTACACTTCAGAACTGGATTGGACATTGCTCCCCAATGGCTTACTGGGTAAAGGCATTCCTGGTGCCCAAAAGGGTTCAGGTTCGATTCCCCAATCTATGCTGAGTTAGTTCATCTCAGCCAGGACAGTGGTGGGGGGACTATAATGGAGAGGAGAAAAATCACGATGGTTCCATCTCCATAGTCAGTCACCTTTGCTTGAAAATGCATGTTTGGATGCTGGGTAAGATCAAGATCGGCTGTGACACTCTCCTTGGTTGAATAGCCAGCCGACTCTCACTGTCTAGCTGCACGCATGAAGAGTGGCCATTTGGGTGATGTGTTGGAGGGCTGCCTGTACGCAAATGGTTGCCAACCTGGAATGGAAGATAAGTCTCCTGTACACTGCTGTTGGCAACCCAAGTAGAGCGTCGCGCCTGTGTACTTCCCGGGGTACTCCGACCCGCGCTCCCGCCGGGGTACTCCGACCCGCGCTCCCGCCGGCAGGGAGGTGCAAACCCAAACCCGGCTCGACCCGCTCCGGATAGTGGGGAGACGGGAATCCAAACCCGGCTCAACCCGCTCCAGATTGGTGACCTTTGGGTGCAGATTTGAAAGTGTTTAATTGCCTGAATTGTTGCCAGTTAAGTTGAGAGTAGAGACCCTGCTGTGGTTGGGGGCAGGGAACCCGGAGCCGGGTTGAGCCCACTTGTACCACCCGGGCACTCGGCTGTGTTTGTGCCGGTGGATTGAGCGGTTACTTATTTGGGTGATTTCTGTTCGTTTATCGGGGAATAATTTCTGGTGGAGTTCGAGTGCTTTGGGTTCAGTCATGTGACTGGTAGATGCTGTATTCTTGCTGCTTTCTATTTGAATGTCAGCTTATAACAAACCTTTCCCATCACTTCCTGAGAACAGTATGAAAGTACCTTTTATTGGAGTCCTGTGTAACAAACCATAAATTGCTCATCTTGTACCTGCTTTCACTTTTTCTTTTGTGTTTTGTGTGCTTAAGATAGGGACCATAGTATTTCTATGGACCTTTTCCAACCTGCTGTCAGATTCAGCTGAGGTATAATGCAGGATCAATTCGCCACCTTCAAAGGATTACTCTACGGTTTTCTTTAAATAAGACCACTTAGTAGCAAGGGTTCGGCAGTTTTTGTAGAATGAAGGTCTGCAAGAGAGAGATTGTCTAAAGTTCGGTCAGGATCCTTGGAGAGGAGATGTTCATATCCTTGAGCTGGCTGACTTGAAATGCAGCTGACGGGTGAAAGTGTGCTTCTGACCCACTGTACCAGCCTGTCACAGCTGTGTCTTGTCTGTAAGAACTGTCTGTGCAGTTGATGGCTTTGCTCCAGTATTGGGAAGTGGGGGAGGTGGAAAGGACGTACATGGTGATTGCAAGCTATTGAAAAAGAATGTTGAATATTGAAGGGTGCTGTAGTTTGGTAAGGTGTGTAACTGAAAACTTTGCCAGGTTTCTAAGTAGGAAGGCTGAGTGATGTGACTAACAATGACTTGCCATGGCCTTGTGACTGATCTGCTATGAATTTAAATTTAATTCAAAACAGCATAAAATTCACCCAGTACTGTAGTAGATACAGCAGTTGAAGCAAGAGCATACAGTGGCCAACACAATCAGCTCTGAGTAGAGTATGCAAAGCAGGCTGTTTCTAGTCCATAGGCCTGGAGGGAGTGGTGTTGAAATTTGCAGATGATAGCAAAATGGAGGTATAGTTAATTCTTTAGCAGACCAAAGGAAATTGCGACAGGATATTAGTAAGATGGGGGAATGGGCTAAAAAGTGGCAGATGGAATTCAGTAAGTGTGAGATAATACTTTTTGATTTAAAACAAAAATAACAGCAGTAATTATACTGTGAATGGAAGTAGGCTTTGTGCTGTGAAAGAGCTGAGGGATTTGGGGCTACAGGTTCACAGGACATTAAAGGCAGCACCTCAGCTTCATAAGGTTGTGAAAAAAGCTAATAGAATTCCAGGTTTTATCACAAGAGCTATGGAATATAAAAGTCAATGGGTAATGATGAGCCAATGTAAATCTTAAGACCTCAATTAGAGTAATGTGCGTAGTATGGGCTCCACACTATAGGAAGGACATTTGGGCTTTGGAGAGGGTAAAATTAGGGTTGCCAACCCCCCCCCCCCCCATTCCCGGATTGTCTGGGAGTCATCAGGAATGGAAGATTAACCTCTCTGGTCCTGCTGCCAGCAACCTAGGAAAAAGTACAACTCCCACTTCACTGCATTCACAATTCGCGCCTGTGTTCTTTCTTAGCGGGTCTCCTAATTCTTGGAACTTCTCGCATGACACCAGTTGTGACACTCTGAGCAAAGATACTCAAGTACAGGGGACCCAGCCTTTAAAGGTAAATGCAGTAATATTTGCAAACTGCGGGCAAGCGGCACGTGATCAGATGTCAGGCGATCAAACCTCCAGGAATACGTCCAACCAGAGCTGGCAACCCTACCTGCACCCGTACTGCTGTCTGGAAAGGAGGAGGAAAAATTGGGGGGAAAATGCAATTGGAGGCACACATCATTGGAAAGCCTTGGTATTGTAGTTTTCCTGAATATTAGATACGTTTAACACTCGGTCAGCTCATGTACTGTTAAAATAATCATTGAGAAGGCCTGTACAAATCCCACCACGGGAATTTGAGAATTTGAATTCAATTTTAAAAATCTAGAAATAAAAACCCGGTAGCAGGAAAAGTGACCATGAAGCTGTCAGATTGTTGTAAAATTCCAACTGGTTCACAAATGTCCTTTACAGAAGGAAAGCTTCTGTCCTTATCCGGATTGCCTATATGTGACTTCAGTCCCACATCCACGTAGTTGACTGTTAACTGCCCTCTGAGTTGGCCTAGCAAGCCCACATCCTGAGGAAGAATAAATAAAGATCCCGCTCACTGTTCCCAATTTGATAGCCCTGAGGACCACAGTGTGTGGTGATAGACTGCTCCTTGGGAAACACTGCATCCTGAGAAACTTCCCAAACTCATTGGGGAAACTAGGCATTGCATTCTATGCTGCTAGGCTGCAAATTGGGAAATCCAAACTCTGCTGAGAGACTTCTCATCAAGAAACTGTACACTCACTGGCTATGCTGACAAACTGCAAATTGGAAAGCTTCAGGCACAACAGTCAGTGTTTAAAGACTTTTCATTGGCCAGCTGTTGCAGCCGCAGACTGTGCTCCCAATTTGAGATGATGTCCTGAGCACTACAGTGTGTGATGATAGATTGCTCATTGAGAAATCCCAAGGAGGACGGTGAAAAGTGACTTCTCGTTGGAACAATTCTACTCATCACAATGTGTGTTCTTTAGCTCCTCACTGGAAAGCCCTAGGTATCAGCTTGTGTTGACAGAACACTGTTTTGGAAACCTGAGATAAGGTATCAAAAAAAAACTTGTATTTATATAGCGCATTGCATCCCTTCCAATCGTCTCAAAGCGTTTCACTTACAATGAATTACTTTGAAGTGCAGTGACTGTTATTTAGGCAAACGCTGCAGCCATTTTGCAAGATGGTGGTGTTGGTTGGCTGGTTTTGGTGGTGCTGGTTGAGAGAGGAATGAGGAGTAAGCTGAGCAGGTTAACAGGTAAACTTACAGAAAAACAGTGGGAGGTATTCAAAGAAGTATTTAAAACAATGCAATACCAATACATCGATAGATTTTTGTTGGGTAAGGGCATCAAGGGTTATGGAGTTGAGGTACAGATCAGCCATGATCTGATTGAATGGCAAAGCAGACTTGAGAGGGGCTAAATGGGCTACTACTGTTCCTGTGCTCCTATGTTCAATGTTGGCCAAGACACTGGGCGGGAATTCCCTGTTCCTTGAATTGAGCAATGAAATTGTTTCTATCCATTTGAAGTACAGGATCAGGCAGAGTGTTTCAGTTTAACATCCTATTTAAAGGGTGACAATTCTGGCAATGCAGCACTCTTCCAGTACTGCACATGAGTATCATCTTATTTTCTGTGGTCAGGTCCTTGGACAGGGTTTGAACCATAACCTGACTCCGAAGCAAGTGTGCTACCAAGCTGACATCCAAAAGGATTCCTTACCATCAAATTCTATGTAGAAGAATGGACTGTTGGACTTCTCATTAGGAAATACCGGTGGTCCCTGCGAGTTTGTGGGAAATCCTAGGAATCACAGTGTGTGTTATTGAGACCTTTGTGAAAAACCCAAAGGCACCACAGAATTTGTCGGTGGGCCTCCCATTGGGAAACCCTAAGTACAGAAGTACGGGTGGACAAACAACTCAGTGGTGACTTGAGGTATTGTACTTTGTGCTGTTGGAAACCCTTAGTATCGTAGTGTACTGACAGACCTATCTGTTGGAAATTATTGACATCACAATGTGTGCTGTTAGATCCTTCAAGAGGAAGTTCTAGGTCACAACAGTTGAATATTGTATTTTCTTGCATATTAGCTGATAATACTGTTATTTAACATTATTTGCTCATGGCGGTCCATTGTTAAAAAGCACTACTTGTTTGCCATGTTATTTTTGGCAGGAACTGTGGGTTAATGTGCAACTTTTGAGCATGGAATCGGTTAAAATCTTGATTAGGCACACATTGCCTACACTTTTAACAACATTTCATTCCCTTTCCAAATACGTCTCACGTTACTGGAAATTGAATCAATTTATTGTATTAAGATATAGCGGTTCCAGTCGCTCTCCTGTTTGTTCTTATCTTGTGAGGAAGCGCGCGTAAGACCTATGGTAGCTGGCATGGTAGCGAATGTCTATTGCCGCACAATCTAGTTGTGTGGCAGTAGGTTCTGGTCTTGCTTCAAACGGGCAGCTTCTAGTAATTGTCCACCGTTGACCACCTTGCATTGCACCAGAACTTCAGGACGTCCCTTACAGTTAAAGTCTGTGGTATACTTTGAGCCACGGCAGATGATGCAGACTTTGGGGAGAATGTGAGAAGTTTGAACTGCTTGGTCAAGTCCAGAACGAGAACGCAGTGCCCTTGTTTGCTTCTTGACAGGCTCTGATGGCTCTCCACTCTGTGTATGGACTTGTATTGGCTGCTGAAAATAAAGAGAGAGAAAGGGAAAGCTCATTAAGGACATTGAATATAAAGAACAAGTCATCGAGCACTAAAATATTATATAAACCAAAAGGTGAACAAAACTGCAAGAAATTGTGAGCTTATTCATTCGCCGAATTTGTTTGACCATTGTTCAGTTTTCACAATAAAAATATTAGATAAATTTAAACATTCTGCCTACCTGCAACGGATGCAGCTTCATGCTTCTTCTTGGCGACTAAATCCCGTTGCTGTTTTGATGAATCGGTGAAATACTGGTCGCATTTTCGATGGCAACCAGCGTTTTCGGGCATAGGAATGTTCCTAGATTATGATCTTGCACAAAGCACTTCGTTGTTTCAGCCTGATTTCTGACCAAATCTGCCAAATCTCTACACGAGGTAAAAATGTTGTTCACGTTGATTCCGCAAACGGTCTGATATCTCCAACAACATTAGCAATGTGGGCATAACACCTTTTAATCAAAGAATTTATCGCCATCAAGTCGGCCATAATATTAAGGAACGCTTTTTTGAATTCTGAAGGATCACTTAGAATGGAATAGAATCATAGAAGTTTACAACATGGAAACAGGCCCTTCGGCCCAACATGTCCATGTCGCCCAGTTTATACCACTAAGCTAGTCCCAATTGCCTGCACTTGGCCCATATCCCCTTATACCCATCTTACCCATGTAACTGTCCAAATGCTTTTTAAAAGACAAAATTGTACCCGCCTCTACTACTGCCTCTGGCAGCTCGTTCCAGACACACACCACCCTTTGAGTGAAAAAATTGCCCCTCTGGACCCTTTTGTATCTCTCCCCTCTCACCTTAAATCTATGCCCCTCGTTATAGACTCCCCTACCTTTGGGAAAAGATTTTGACTATCGACCTTATCTATGCCCCTCATTATTTTATAGACTTCTATAAGATCACCCCTAAACCTCCTACTCTCCAGGGAAAAAAGTCTCAGTCTATCCAACCTCTCCCTATAAGTCAAACCATCAAGTCCCGGTAGCATCCTAGTAAATCTTTTCTGATTCTGAAAGCTTATTGATAAACAGCAGACCTGTTTCGAGGTTCTGCTGTTGTTTGTACCATGTGACGTGTTTTTTTTCTTTGTTTTGTACTGTAATTCTCTAAAAACAGCAATTCTCATTGGTTGATATGATTCTGATTTACTGAATAAGTGATTTGATTGGACGAACGGGCTGGCTCAATCATTCATTTTAGTAACCTAAAACAATTTCTTCCACTGAAAATTACGCGAAAATGTGCAAACCAGATACGTGGAATCTGTTAGAAGGGTAAATCTTACAATATTATTGTGATTTTCAAGGGGCTTTCAAATTCTGCCACGGAGGGGACCACAAGACTAACAGCTACGATCGGACACCTGACTGTCTATATGTGCTTTTAAACCCCTCAGAGTCAAAGTGAAAACCATTTGACTTCTGATGGGAAGTGTGATGTATCTAACAGAAATCTGGTTGGTGATGAATCCCCTTGGTGGAACAATCCCAGCTATGGTGTGTTCTGGTGCTGAGCCTGTGAAAAAACAATAGAAAAAAAGCTGGAGTACTGCACTACTGTGCTGGTAAGCATTTGCACCAACTGAAAAAAAATTACTTCCCATAAATTGTGAGACAGTCCTGACATTTTCTTGCATTAGATACAACTCAGTATAATCCAGTACAAAGCCTGTAATTACATACGTTATAATCGAGTACAAAGCCTGTAATTACAACTCAGTATAATCCAGTACAAAGCCTGTAATTACATACATTATAATCCAGTACAAAGCCTGTAATTACAACTCAGTATAATCCAGTACAAAGCCTGTAATTACCCACATTATAATCTAATACAAAGTCTGTAATTACCTACATTATAATCTAATACAAAGCCTGTAATTACCTACATTATAATCCAATACAAAGCCTGTAATTACCTACATTATAATCCAATACAAAGCCTGTAATTACCTACATTATAATCCAGTACAAAGGCTGTAATTACCAACATTATAATCTAATACAAAATCTGTAATTACCTCCATTATAATGCAGTACAATGCCTATAATTCTACCTCAGTGTAATCTAATACAAAGCCTGTAATTACCTACATTATAATCCAGTACAAAGCCTGTAATTACCTACATTATAATCTAATACAAAGCCTGTAATTACCTACATTATAATCCAGTACAAAGCCTGCAATTACCTACATTATAATCGAGTACAAAGCCTGTAATTACAACTCAGTATAATCCAGTACAAAGCCTGTAATTATATACATTATAATCGAGTACAAAGCCTGTAATTACAACTCAGTATAATCCAGTACAAAGCCTGTAATTACATACATTATAATCCAGTACAAAGCCTGTAATTACATACATTATAATCCAGTACAAAGCCTGTAATTACCTACATTATAATCCAGTACAAAGCCTGTAATTACCTACATTATAATCTAATACAAAGCCTGTAATTACCTACATTATAATCTAATACAAAGCCTGTAATTACCTACATTATAATCCAGTACAAAGCCTGCAATTACCTACATTATAATCAAGTACAAAGCCTGTAATTACAACTCAGTATAATCCAGTACAAAGCCTGTAATTACATACATTATAATCCAGTACAAAGCCTGTAATTACATACATTATAATCCAGTACAAAGCCTGTAATTACCTACATTATAATCCAGTACAAAGCCTGTAATTAACTACATTATAATCTAGTACAAAGCCTGTAATTACCTACATTATAATCCAGTACAAAGCCTGTAATTACCTACATTATAATCCAGTACAAAGCCTGTAATTACCGACATTATAATCTAGTACAAAGCCTGTAATTACCTACATTATAATCTAACACAAAGCTCTAATTACCTACATTATAATCCAGTACAAAGGCTGTAATTACCTACATTATAATCTAATACAAAATCTGTAATTACCTACATTATAATCTAACACAAAGCCTGTAATTACCTACATTATAATCCAGTACAAAGCCTGCAATTACCTACATTATAATCGAGTACAAAGCCTGTAATTACAACTCAGTATAATCCAGTACAAAGCCTGTAATTACATACATTATAATCGAGTACAAAGCCTGTAATTACATACGTTATAATCCAGTACAAAGCCTGTAATTACCTACATTATAATCCAGTACAAAGCCTGTAATCACATACATTATAATCCAGTACAAAGCCTGTAATTACCTACATTATAATCTAGTACAAAGCCTGTAATTACCTACATTATAATCTAACACACAGCCTGTAATTACCTACATTATAATCTAACACACAGCCTGTAATTACCTACATTATAATCTAACACAAAGCCTGTAATTACCTACATTATAATCCAGTACAAAGCCTGTAATTACCTACATTATAATCCAGTACAAAGCCTGTAATTACCTACATTATAATCTAACACACAGGCTGTAATTACCTACATTATAATCCAGTACAAAGCCTGTAATTACCTACATTATAATCTAGTACAAAGCCTGTAATTACCTACATTATAATCTAACACAAAGTCTGTAATTACCTACATTATAATCCAGTACAAAGTCTGTAATTACCTACATTATAATCTAGTACAAAGCCTGTAATTACCTACATTATAATCCAGTAAAAACCTGTAATTACCTACATTATAATCTAGTACAAATCCTGTAATTACCTACATTATAATCTAATACAAAGCCTGTAATTACCTACATTATAATCCAGTAAAAACCTGTAATTACCTACATTATAATCTAGTACAAAGCCTGTAATTACCTACATTATAATCTAATACAAAGCCTATAATTACCTACATTATAATCTAGTACAAAGCCTGTAATTACCTACATTATAATCTAACACAAAGCCTGTAATTACCTACATTATAATCCAGTACAAAGCCTGTAATTACCTACATTATAATCTAACACACAGGCTGTAATTACCTACATTATAATCCAGAACAAAGTCTGTAATTACCTACATTATAATCTAATACAAAGCCTGTAATTACCTACATTATAATCTAATACAAAGCCTGTAATTACCTACATTATAATCTAACACAAAGCCTGTAATTACCTACATTATAATCCAGTACAAAGCCTGTAATTACCTACATTATAATCTAGTATATAGCCTGTAATTACCTACATTATAATCCAGTACAAATTCTGTAATTACCACCATTATATTCTACTACAAAGTCTGAAATTACCCCAGTTTTATCCATTAGAAAGTTTAATTACCCCATTATTATCCGATACAAGGGCTGTAAATACTCCATTGTAATCCAGCATAAAGTCTAATTACCTCCTTTATAATCAAGTATAAAGACTGCAATTACCCCTTTATAACCAAGTACAAAGTCTGTAAATTAATTCCATTATAATCTAGTACAAAGCCTGTAATGACACCTCAGGTATAAGACAGTATAAATGTCTGCAATTACCCCCTTTATAATCCAGCACAAAGTCTGTGATTACTCTCATTATTATCCATTATCTAGTACAAAGTCTAATTACCCCCATTCTAATCCAGTACAAAGGCTGTAAATGCCCCATTATAATCCAGTACAAAGTCTGTAATTACCCCCTTTATAATCCAGTACAAAGTCTGTAATTACCCCCTTTATAATCCAGTGCAAAGTCAGTGATTACTCCCATTATAATCCATTATTATCCAGTACAAAGTCTAATTACCCCCATTATAATGCAGTACAAAGCCTGTAATTATTCCCAGTACAAAGCCTCTATTTCTGCCTCAGCATAATCCAGTACAAAGCCTGTAATTACACCTCAGTATAGTCCAGTACAAAGCCTGTAATTACACTTCAGTATATCCAGTGCAAGCCTGTAATTATCCCACTATAATCCAGTTCAAAGCCTGTAATTACAACTCTGTATAATCCTGTACAATGCCTGTAATTACAATTCAGTATAATCCTGTACACAACCTTTAATTACACCTCAGTATAATCCAGTACAATGCCTGTAATTGCACCTCCATATTACCCCCATTATAATTCAGCACAAAGGCTTTAAATTACATCCATTATAATACAGTACAATGCTTGTGATTCTACCTCTGTATAATCCAGCCCAAAATCTGCAGTTGCCCCCATTGTAATCCAGTACAAAATCTGTAATTACACTCATTATAATCCAGTACAAAGCCTGTAATTACTCATATTATAATCCAGAACAAAGCTTGTAATTACCCATATTATAATCCAGTGCAAAGCCTGTAATTACCCATATTATAATCCAGAACAGAGCCTGTAATTACACCTCAGTATAATCCAGTACAAAGCCTGTAATTACACCTCAGTATGCTTCAAGGCCAAGTAAACAATCGGTAAATTTGTGACTCGCTTTCTAACATGATGCCTGATGTAATATAATAAGATGACTAATCAGTTTGAATGACTTTGAGAGTTTGCCTTTTATCCAGATACCTTCATGTGTCTTTTGGTTTGATCCTTGGTTTGATTTAATCCAGTGTTTTCATGTTAATACAATTAAAGAATTGGGAGCTATTCCTGGGATAGTGACTGGTGCCTGTGAAAGCTTGAAATCCTTCCAGTTTCAAGTTATAAAAATATCTTTATTGTACATTTCTATATAATCTTGTATCAAGGTCAAGGGTTTAACATTTTTATAAAAATCTAATTCAAGTCATATCTTCTTGGCTACATTTTGATTGTTGAAGTTTAGGTCTGTCAGTTCCTTTTTGTCTGGCAATGCAGGAGCTATTTCCAAGTCAGACAGTTTAGCTTAATTATGAAGCATCACTGTTTATATTTTGTAGTGCCAGCTTGGATTTGAAGAAGAGAGAGACATAAAACTCGGTGTTGCCCCATGCTCTTCAGTTTTTCCCATTTTGCTGTGCCACCAATGGAAGTTCCGTGAGGATTCATTTCTTATGTAAAACTTTTCTTCATGGATTCCTATTCAAAGGCTACCGAAGAGAGCTGCTAAGTCTATGAAACTTTTATTGTTTTGAAACCAATGAGGGCTTAATATTGTATTGCTGTTTTATCTGGTGATTTAACTTACTGCATTTCTTTCTAACAATTCATAGTTTAGCCTGAAATATTTGGTCTGTTTACGTGGTGTTTATCCACCTATCTGAGGGGTCAGGAATATGTGGTAGTATCCCATAATATTTTCGGTGTATGCCCCAACGGTATGAATGTAGATTGTTCACTCTACATGTTTAATGCTTAAGGCCAAATTTCGATTCATAGGCCTATATAAGGTAACTTTTGCAGTGAGCATAAAAATAGTAGCTTCAGTTGTAACGGTGAAGTCACTGGTGCCTGTTTGGTTTCTCACAAAATGCTTTGGTTCTAAAATTATTGGAGGGAGAGGGAGGTCCCTGAGCGTGGATGCTAATGCAAGCTGACTAGCCATAGTCAATAAGTGCAAGTTGATTAAAGCTGACTGACTATTCCTGACTGATGCAAATCAAGCCTTTGTTGTAAGGGAGTGGACCAGCCTATCTTCCCTCTGGCTTCTGACAGATTATCCCTGAACTGCAGTGGCCGTGTTGTGTCGTGGCCTGCATTGTGTCACAGGGGAAAGTTATTGAACAGCCTGGCACACAGACTCTGTGCCCTTCAGGTTGAGTCACATATTGTAAATGGACTGGGGAGAAATGGTATAAGAACAACGCCAAAGGAGATGTTTTAATATGGGGTGGCTGTAACGATGGAATTGGGAGAAATGCTCTAAGTACAGAATGGATTCGTGTTAGTTGACACAATGATAACTATTCTGATACTGTACTGTGACCTTCCAACAATATTGAGATGGCAGCGATGTATCTGGGAAGCAAAGCGAATGCCAGCTGTATCTGGGTGATGCCGGGGGTGGTGCCGGCATCTGGGTGATGCTGGCACCACCCTGAATGGACAGTGTTTGGTGGTACGGCTGTGACTGATAGGAGTGAGTTGGTGCTGTGACTGAGTGACATTCTTTATACGTGTATTGTTGAGGGTGATGTTGGGCAGTTCTGTTGTGAGTTGGTGCTGTGACTGAGTGACATTCTTTGTACGTGTATTGTTGAGGGTGATGTTGGGCAGTTCTGTTGTGAGTTGGTGCTGTGACTGAGTGAGATGATTTGTACGTGTATTGTTGAGGGTGATGTTGGGCAGTTCTGTTGTGAGTTGGTGCTGTGACTGGGTGAGATGATGCTTGTAGTTGCAAAACTGTTTAACAAACCTGAGGTTCTCTTTGCATTTGCTGCTCATTTTGTACTGAATTCCAGTTGCGTGTTGGCACTTAACGTATTTAGGGTATTGGTACCAATATAAAATAAATATATATGCTATATATATAAAAAAAACTTCAGCCAATTCACTTAAATATTATTACCATACCCTTGTGTATGATGCTCTTAATTCATCGCCCCAAATTGCTCCCACCACCAGTAATAGACTGTAGCTTCTCCTTAGTCTTGTAAAGCTCAAAATACTTTCCAGATCAAACCCAAGTTTGGAAGGACAAAATCTAAGACTGCATTCCTGAGCAATTTGTCACAGTTCAGTGGCTATGGTATGAAACATTCACACTTTAGTGGTGATGCGGCGGGAGAAAAACTTCTTGCAGGTTTGCTGTATGCAAATGTCATGTCATTACTTCTTACTGACAACACCACAGTGGTGACGTACTGTGCATTTATGTTATAATTATTCCATGAGACCTTCCAGTTGGTGTGTTATTTCTGTCAGTGTTGTGTCTCTAATTGTTGGGCGTTCTCTTGCTCAGGGTGCCGTGCTGACACTGTGTTGCAGAGGAGGATGGGAAAGAGGCGGTGCCTTCAAGCGGAGCCAACGCTCGAGCAGAAGATAGCAGCAGGGTGCTGCGGAGTGAAGAAGCCCAAGCTATCGGGCAGCAATGTGCACAACCAGCTGAACCACCCTGGCACGGGCCTAGGCTGTGGCTCGGTGCCTGGCCTGCAGTCTGGAACAGCCCTGGGGAACCACCACAATCACAGCCAGAACCACAACTACAGCCAGAACCATTGCGAGAGGAACAACCGGGAGAGCAATGGGACCCTGAACTCCTTGAACTCTACACTCAGCCCTGTGACCGGGCTGACCACAGTGGGAAGCCGTCCGAACGGGACTGGGCTCAGTGGGACCAGTGGAGTGAATGTGAGGAACTTGGTGGTGACCGCAGAGATGTGCTGCTACTGCTTTGATGTGTTGTACTGTCATCTGTACGGATTCCCACTGCCCCGATCACCCAGGTTCACCAATGACCCATAGTGAGTACTGCAGGATAAGGATAGTCGATATACTACTCATTGTAGAGAGGAGCAAACACTTCCCCGTTGGTGCTTCCCATTTAGGGACATTAGTGACGAGTGAGGGTAAGTCCCCTCATGAAATATCAAATGAAGTTTTAAAAAAACAATAAAGGATTAGGTGGCACGCTCTCCTTTCAGCTCTTGGACTTGGCTCCAATATGAGCCCTGATAATAGAGAATGAAGGATCCCTCTCTCTGGAGGATTAAGTGGTTAGATCAATGCTACGGTCCTTTGGTGTACTGGTGGGCAGTGCTCCTCCTGTTCCCCACACAGGGAGTGCCGATCTCGGCCAGAATGTCATGGGGGGAGGCAGCGAGTCAGTCATGCTGCTTATCCTGCAGATCCTTGCAGCCGGTTTAATAGCAGTACTGTATTGCCAGTGACCTGAGAGCAAAACTTTTAACCGTCCTTTCTTTCAAGGGATATTTGGTGATACTTTTTGGACCTTATGCAACAAGCTGTGCCGGAGACATTTGGCTGCAGTGTAACTACCATTGCTCAAGTCCTTTGAATGCAGTTCAGTGACCAGCACTACAGCTCAGGGCCTGGCACAGAGACTATTTGGAAGCTGTGCAGTGACCAGTGCCGAGGCCATTTAGTCACAATGTACATCTTGACTTGTACCATTAAGACATCGTACAGAAATCCATAGGGAGTCCTACCACAAAGTATCTGCAGGTTAGCGAGCCTGAGCTGCTTTCTTGTTTCCCCCTAGCAGGTGACTGAATAACTGTATTGGTGGAAGCATGGATCAAGTTTCCTTCATACCTTTACAGTTGGGGAATGGGAAGAACATTTGGTTTTAAAAAAAGAGATGCTGCTCTTGTATTTCTGAGACTTGACTTCAATTTCAGTCCAGACTGAGCAGACGGGAGTGTTCTCTTGGTGCTTGGTGCTGATACTGAGGTGGGTTAGTCACTGACCGTTCATAGTTTAACTTAGCTAATTATAATTAAAAAAAGGTCATGTGATATGTACTCAGTGGGAGCGTACAGGTGTTATTGGAGTGGGAGAAAAACCTGGGATGTTGGTGGGAAGATCACTAACACCATTAGCCCAATGCTCCCATGGTGTAAAGCAAACAAATGAACTGCTGAGCTGCATAGTGAAGAGTATAGCCTATTAATTGAAAGAAGGAAGTTTACAATTATGTGGCATTGGTGTAACCACATCTGGAGTATTGTGAGCAGTTTTAGTCCCCCTGTTTCAAAAGGGATATTGTGTTACTGCAGAGGGTTCAGCAGAGAGCTGCAGAATTAATACAGAATGTAGAGGACTGAGAGTGACCGGGATTAATCTCATGAAAAAAGACTAAGGGGGGACCTAATGGAGGTTTTAAAACTATGAAGGGGCTCGATAAATTGAGGGATTTCTGCCGTATACAGAATTCTGGAACCAGAGGTGTAGATTCAAGATAATGAGAACAAAAATAAACCGGCAATTCAGAGAGAATTTCCTCTCAAAAAGGTGGTCAACATATTGAGCAAACTCAGTGTACAGAATTGAGTAGGAAATTAAGGGACTTGAAAAGGAAATAGTCAAGTTCCTGGCATCTGAGAGAATTCAGAGCTATTGAATTTTATAAGAAAGCGAAAGGCTACTTGAATGGGCAGACTAAGAGAGAACTTGCATTTATGTGGTGCTCTTCACATCCTCAGGATATCCCAAAGTATTTCACAACCACTTCTGATGTGTAATCACTGTTGTTATATAGTTTAAATGTACAACGCAAGGTCTCACAAATAGTAAATTAGATAAATGATCAGTTTATCAAATAGTGCTTGGGATGTTTTGCATCAGACTGAGCAGGTGGGGCCTTGGTTTAATGTCTCAGCTGAGATAGTGACCGTGCAGCACTCCCTCAGCACTACATTGTATTGGCAGCGTAGATTATGTGTCCAAGTCTGGTGGGGCTTGAACCCACAACCTTCTGACTCCAGCAAGAGTGCTACCGCTGAGTCACCACTGATACTTTGGATAAATGGTCGTCTGCCTGAAATGCTTTATTATGTTGGTTGTAATTTGGGTTCAACTGAGACAATGAGATAAAAGTTTAGATTCCTTGGACTTGTGTGTACAGGGCACAATTTCAAAATTTGCAGATGACACAAAACTTGGAAGGGTAGTAAACAGTGAGGAGGATAGTGATAGACTTCAAGAGGATATAGACAGGCTGGTGGCATGGGCGGTCACGTAGCAGATGAAATTTAACGCAGAAAAATGCAAAGTGATACATTTCGGTAGGAAGAACGAGGAGAGGCAATATATAAACTAGTGGACACAACTCTAAAAGAGGTATAGGAACAGAGAGATCTGGGGGTATATGTATACAAATCGATGAAGGTGGCAGGGCAGGTTGAGAAAGTGGTTAAAAAAGCATACACGATCCTGGGCTTTATAAATAGAGGCATAGAGTACAAAGTATGGAAGTCATGATGAACCTTTATAAAACACTGGTTCGGCCAAAGTGGAGTATTCTGTCCAGTTCTGAGCACCGCACTTCAGGAAAGATGTGAAGGTCTTAGAAAGGGTGCAGAAAGAGATTTACTAGAATGATTCCAGGGATGAGGGACTTTAGTTATGTGGATAGACTGGAGAAGCTGGGATTGTTCTTCTTGGAACAGAGACGGTTGTGAGGAGATTTGATAGAGGTATTCAAAATCATGAAGGGTCTAGATAGAGTAGATAGAGAGAAACTGTTCCCATTGGCAGAAGGGTCAAGGACCAGAGGACATAGATTTAAGGTGATTGGCAAAAGAACCAAAGGTGACATGAGGGGAAACATTTTTACACAGTGAGTGGTTAGGACCTGGAATGCACTGCCTGAGGCAGACTCAATCATGGCTTTCATGTACTTGAAAGTAAAAAAAATTTGCAGGGCTACGAGGATAGAGCGGGGGAGTGGGACTAGCTGGATTGCTTTTGCATAGAGCCAGTGTGGATTCGATGGGCCGAATGGCCGCCTTCCATGCTGTAACCATTCTTTGATTCCTGAGGTTGTGTCTGAGGCCAGGTAAGTTTGGGCAGCCTCTGTGAATTTCTTCTGGAGAATAATCTATAACACTAACCACCACTGATTTAATCTTACTGAGAGGCTGGAAAAATCACATTAGCTTATTTAAAGGAAGTTTTCCACACTGGATCCAAACACACCGCCGAGCGAGTCCAGAGGGAAATCTGGACAGATTGCAAGATGCGGCCAATGAGTGCTTAATTCAATTTTTGAGTAATGTCAGATTTTTATAAACTTTTTTTCAAGTTGTGATGGGGAGGAGGGAAGAAAAGTTGGGATGAGACCATCCTTATTGACCATTGTAAACAAAATGGATTTAGAAAAGTTCAGATGATTGAAAGCCCCTTGTTTGGGTTTTGTTTGCACTGATTGGTTTATGAGGTTGGACTCCTGACTGATATAAATGTTAGCAGGCACTGCACCACAGGCAAATGTGTGACCGTTGCATGCCTGTGCACCTGCCTGCTGTCTAGCCCAGCCACTGCTCGAGTGGTTCTCACAGTTTATACCTATAACTTTGCTGCTGCTGCCCTGGATCATTTGAATCCCTTGGCAGCGGGAGTTTTGCATAGGGCACTGCATGGTGACTGGGATGAGATTGGTAGGGCGATACCAGGCACATTTCTCTCCCTCCCGGTGGTGAAAACCCAGTGCAGTGGAAATTGCATCAAAGGGAAGAACTCTAAATTTGTTTTTTAATAAAATAAATTACCTGTTGTAAATGTTCCCAGGTTACGCTGGGTGAGTTGTGTGTGGGTTATACCTGCGGGGTTGGCTTTTTTTTAAAATGGGGCGGGGGGGTTGGTGGGTGGGGAGGAGAGATTTTTTTTCTCTCCAATTTTCATCCTTCCTCCCCTGAGGGTGCTATAACTCAGCTGGGTTATAGCTCCATGTCTGCTGGCTGCCCTTTGGTGCCTGGGTAAGTTTTCCTTGGGAAAGTCTGGACAGTGAGTGTAGGAAGGCTATACAGTTGTGGGGGGCATTGTGTCTGAGTGTGGTCACGTCCTTAGCTGATGGGCACACATGCACTTTTCAGCAATGGATAGTGATCAGGAGTGCTACTGTGGGTAATATTTGCCCCCTTCACCAGCAAAGGGGACCTGCAGTTAATTATAGTACGCTTGCGGCTGAGTTCAGGTAACAGTGCAGATCATGGGTCAAACATGGGCTCTTCTGGGCCCCTACGGCTCGCATTGGACAATGCTTTTACCAACTGAACCTTTGGAAGTGATTCAGGGTTAGATTTTAAAAACAGAAGTGCCATTGACCCTGTTCTATCTCTTGTGATGGGTTTGCTCAAGTCTCACTGTTGTAGATTGACTGTAAGCAGTTGATTTGTAGTTTTCAGTCCTTGTTTTAACCTGATGTGCTTAAACACCACTTAGATTTTGAGAGATAGCAAAGATAGGCCCTTCTGTGGAATTTTCCACCCTGCTAGAGCATCAAAACATTGCTTCCAGTCCTGCAGCAATGTATTACGAGGAAGTTTATCTGGAGGGGTTCACAGCTTATGTTATTGTTAGAAGTTGTGGGTCTGCATTAGATATTCTCTCGGGTACTGTGGCGCTGATCACTCCATAAGCGGTCTGAGCTTCTTATGTGCCTGCACTGGCCAATATCAAAGAAAGGACTTGCATTTATATAATGCCATTCACAACCTCAGGATGTCCCAAAGTGCTTCACAGCCAATGAAGTACTTTTGACGTGTAGTCACTGTTGTAATGTAGGGAAACGCGGCAGCCAATTTGCGCACAGCAAGGTCCCACAAACAGCAATGTAATAATGACCAGATAATTTGTTTTTTAGTGATGTTGGTTGATGGATAAATATTGGCCAGAACACCGGAGAGAACTCCCCTGCTCTTCTTCGAATTTTTGCCATAGGATCTTTTGCGTCCACCTGAGAGGGCAGATGGGGCGTCAGTTTAATGTCTCGTCTGAAAGACGACACCTCTAACAGTGCAGCACTCCCTCAGCCTAGATTTTTGTGCTCGGGTGTCTGCAGTGGGACTTGAACCCACGACCTTCTGACTCAGAAGTGAGAGTGCTATCAACCGAGCCACGGATGTGCACTTCTCCAGTCTTTTTGAAGGCGGCCTGAGAAACACTAGTGAAGCAAGGCCAGGTGTGAATCATTAAGCTGTCTTATTTCACAGACAGTATGTGTATGGTAGTGTAGCGGTTATGTTACTGGACTAGTTACCCAGAGGCCTAGACTAGTAATCCAGAGATCGTGAGTTCAAATGCCCCCCTTGGCAGCTTGAGAATTTGAATTCAGTTTTAAAAATCTGAAAATAAATAGCTGGTATCAGTAAAAGCGCACATGAAGCTGTCAGATTGTCATGAAAACCCAACTGGTTCACTAATATCCTATAGGGGAGGAAACCTGCCACCCTTACCTGGTCTGGTCTGTGTGTGACTTCGGTCCCACACTCTTAACTGCCCTCTGAAGTGGCTTTGCAAGCCACTCAGTTGAATCAAACCTGGGCAACTACAGACGGGCAATAAATGCCGGCCTTGCCAGCGACGCCCACATCCTGAGAATGAATTAAAATTAAAGTGAACCGAGTAACAGTCAAAGCAAATTCCATTTAACCCAATCTCTCATCTCTTTAAAAAAAAAATGTTTTTGCTGTTACCTTTCCTACAAACTGATTCAAACTGCAAAACCTGACCTGTATTTCTAGTTCCCGCTATGGGCCCAAGACTGTGTCTCGCAGTGCTTTCTTCAACTCTCAACTGCTCATGTGTCCCTTTATCTTTCTGTTCATTATGACCCTGGGAAGCAAAGTGGCGGAGTCCCCAACACCTTCCCCGTTCAGGGATTCGCCAGCAGCCTGTCAACCAAAACAACTGCCTCTGGGAGTTTATTTTCCACAGACACATCATGCTGCACCCACATGAATAAAATCATCCTCAGTACAATGGATGTGAAAATTTGTTGGCCACCTCAGATGAAATGATTTGCTTAATTTCACTGGTCATCCTGGCTGATGGTCCTGGGATGTGACAATAGATCCTTGTTGTATCAGTTTAAAATGGACTGTGAACTGTGACATTCCCCGTATGAACATACGGTAAAGATAGAACAAGACCAGCCAGTAAAGCCTGCCTCATTCAGCCATGTCGCAATTAAGCAACACAACACCCCCCAAACTCCCACCCACCTACCAGAATCCATGTGACCTCCTGGGTGAGGCTAAAAAACAGATTAGAAAAAAAACAAAAACCCTCAGTTAATTCAGGCCAAAAACGAGTTCAGGGAAATTCCTCTCCAACCTGCAATCTGCACCCATTTTATGAGTCACCAATCTATTCCAAGGATCAGTGACCCTGTGGGAAAAGAAAAACTTCCTGACATCTAACCTAGTTCTATGTTTCTGTAAGTTGTATGCATGTCCCCTCGTTGTCCCTTACTTATCTAATTCAGGTAATCTGTCCACATGTACACAGTCTAGTCCCTTCATCATTTTAAATACTTCGATCAAGGATCTCCAAATTCTACGTTTTTTGACCCTGCTCCCTGAGCCCATTGTAATAACTAAGGGTTTTCTTCAACTAGGTATTAATCTAGTAGCCCTCCTCAGAACCTTTTCTAGGGCCTCTATATCACCCACCATGTGAGGGGACCGGAACAGGACACAGTATTTTGGATGGGGCCTAACCAAGGTCTTGTGTAAGGATGCTATGGTGCTCTTTGTTTTATATTGGATCATCCTAGCTATACATCCTAATACTTGGTTTGCTTTCCCTTTGGCCTCTCAGCACTGGTCATGGACCTTTAGAGACTCATGCACTGTAACACGCAGGTGTCTTTCCCTCTCGACAAACTTTAGTTCAGAGCCCAGTGTGTGTTATACATATGCTTGGTGTTAGCCCTACCCACGTGAATGACACTATATTTATCAGTGTTAACCCTACCTATGTACATTACACTACATTTATCTGTATTAAATGTCAACTGCCAAATGTGGGCCCATTCTTTCATCATGTGGATCAGATATTAATCTTTTTTTCTCCGTAAGGGTTCTGACAGCAACACAGATCTTTGTGTCATCCGTAAGCTTGTGGATAGTACCCCCAATGCCTTCTTCCAGATCATTGACATAAATTGTGAAGAGTAATGGCCCTCACACCACTTGTGACTGATCTCTACACGGAGACGTGACCATGAACATAGGAACAGGAGGAGGCCATTCAGCCTCTCGAGCCTGTTCCACCATTCATTGAGATCATGGCTGATCTGTATCCTAACTTCATCCACCCGCCTTGACTTGATAGCCCTTAATACCTTTGGCTAGCAAAAATCTAATGATTTCAGATTTAAAATTATTAATTGAGCTAGCATCTACTGCTTTTTGTAGGAGAGAGTTCCACACTTCTACCACCCTTTGTATGAAGAAGTGTTTCTTAACTTCTCCCCTGAATGGCCTGGCTCTGATGTCCCCTTGTCCTAGTTCCCCCACCAGTAGAAAAAGTTTCTCTCCAACCTGTCAATTCCTTTCAAAATCCTTCAAACCTCAATCAAATCGTCCTTTAACCTTCTATATTCCAGGGAATACAAGCCTAGTTTATGTAATCGCTCCTCATAATTTAACCCTTGGAGCCCTGGTAACATTCTGGTGACTCTGCACTGCACTTCTTTCAAGGCCAATATAGCTGTAGCAAAACTTTCTCCCCTTTATATTCTAGCCCTCTAGATATAAAGGCTAACATTCCATTAGCCTTTTTGATTATTTTTTGTACCTGACCACCACATTTTAGTGATCTGTGTAAATCTCTTTGCACCTCCACTGTTCCTAGTATTTCACCATTTGAAAAATATTTGGATCTATCCTTTTTTGGTCCAAACTGGATGACTTCACACTTGCCTATGTTGAAATCCATCTGCCACAGTTTTGCCTACTCACCTAATCTATTAATGTCTCTGTAATTTTATGCCCCCATCTACACTACTTACTATGCCACCAATCTTTGTGTCATCGGCAAACTTGGATATATGGCTGTTTATTGTGTTATCTAATTCATTAATAAATATGGTGAATAGATGAGGCCCCAGCACAGATCCTTGTGGGACACCACTAGTCACTTCCTTCCAATTCGAGTACATACTCATTATCCCTACTCTCGGTCTTCTACCGCCTAACCAGGTCAATAATTTGCCTCCAATTCATGAGCTTTCATTTTAGCTAACAGCCTCTTATGTGGAACCTTATCAAATGCCTTCTGGAAGTCCATATAAACTACATCTATAGACATTCCCCTGTCTACTAATTCAGTTACTTCCTCAAAAAATGCAATTAGGTTTGTTTGACACGATCTACCCATTACAAATCCATATTCGCTCTCTCTCATCAGCTCAAATTTCTCTGAGTGCTCAGTCATGCAGTCCTTAATTATATACTCCAATAACGTCCCCACAACACATGTTTGACTAACAGGTCTATAGTTTCTCTCTCTCCAAATATTGAAGTTACATTTGCAATTTTCCAATCTAAAGGGACAATTCATGAATCGAAGGAGGTTTGGAAGATTATGGCTAAAGTATCTGCAATTTCCTCACCTACTTCCTTTAAAACCCTGGAGTGGCAACCATCTGGTCCTGGGGATTTGTCAGTTTTTAGTGCCATTATTTTTTCTAATACTGCTTTCTTGCTAACGTTAACTTTAGTGAGTTCCAGTCTTTGATTCATTATTAGTTTCCCTGGAGTGTCAGGTATATTATCCTCTTCCTCTACTGTGAAGACGGATGCAAAGTAATTATTCGACAAGTCTGCCATTTCCTTATTTTCATTTGCAATATTACCCACATCTGTTTTCATAGGGTCCACATTACTCTTGACTACCCTTTTTAATATATTTGTAAGAACTTTGTGTTAGTTTTGATATCCCTCACAAGTTTCTTTTCATATTCCCTTTTTGCAGCTCTTACTATCTTTTTTGTCTTCCTTTGCTGTTCTTTAATCTCTCCCAGTCCCCTGGATCTACACTGTTCTTTACACTTATGTACGCCCTTTCCTTTCGTTTTATGTTATCTCTCACCTCTTTTGTCGACCATGGCTGTTTAATTTGGTAAGTGGATCTCTTGCCCCTTAGGGGTATATACTGGTCCTGTATTAAGCTAAATTCTTTTTTTGAACACCTCCCACCGTTCATCTGTAGTTTTACCCGATAACAGTTTTGACCAGTTTGCTGTAGTCAGTCTCTATCTCATCCTATTAAAGTTAGCCTTACCAAAATCTAGAATCTTAGTAACTGTTACATTTCTCCTTTTCAATCCTAACATTGAATTCGATCATATTATGATCACTGTTGGATAAATGTTCCCTTAATGTTAGATTACTCAAAGCGCCTTGGGACATTTTACAGTGTTAAATGTGCTACATAAATGCAAGTTGTTGCTGTTGCTATTATTAGGGCTTGACAGGGTAGATGCTGAGAGGCTGTTTTCCCTGGCTGGAGAGTCTAGAACTAGGAGGTCATAGTCTCAGGAAAAGGAGTTGGCCATTTAGAATTGAGATGAGGAAAGATTTCTTCATTCAGAGGCTTGTGAATCTTTGGAATTCTCTACTCCTGTGGTTGTGGATGTTCAGACATTGAGTATATTCAAAACTGAGATCGATAGATTTTTGGAAACTAAGGGAATCAAGGGATATGGGGATAGGGCGGGAAAGTGGAGTTGAGGTAGAAGATCATCCATGATATTATTGAATGGCGGAGCAGGCTCGAGGGGCATATGGCCTACTCCTGCTCCTATTTCTTATGTTCTAATTAACTAAGTCTGGCTCATTACTCATGACTAAATCTAGCATGGCCTGCCCTCTTGTTGGTATAACTAATCTTTCACCAGGTGTAAGTTTCGAACTCACCCGAATAGATGCCCTTTTAACCTTAAGTCCAATGCCGTAACCACTCGGCCATCCTGATGATAAATGACGACCCTCAGTCTGCGCGGACATTTCTAATTCCCTATCCAACCCAGGATCTGTCCTCCAATCCCACTTTGTATAGTAACCTATTGTGAGGCACCTTGTCAAAAGCTTTTTGA
Organism: Heptranchias perlo; assembly: GCF_035084215.1. Lineage (NCBI taxonomy): Eukaryota > Metazoa > Chordata > Chondrichthyes > Hexanchiformes > Hexanchidae > Heptranchias > Heptranchias perlo. Next base: position 65,471,779 of record NC_090337.1, on the reverse strand, counting down.
AAGACCAAATGTACAATGTCTACTGGGCTACCATTTTCCATCAACCTAATAACCTCCTCAAAGAATTCAACCGGGTTGGTTAGACATGACCTTCCTTTCCAGAAGCCATGTTGCATGTACCTAATCAGCCCCTCCTTTGTCAAGGTTGTTGTACACAGCAGCCTAATGATCCTTTCTAGCAACTTTTCTACAACTGATGTCAAGCTAGTGGATCTATAATTTCCTGGTTCTGATCTGTTGCCCTTTTTGAATATTGGTACAATATTATTGATGGAGAACGGGCTTTTGAAGGGTAAAAAATTAGAATATTGAAATTAAATGAATTCTTTATTGGTCAGTAGAGGCTGAAATGCTATCAGTCCAGTAACAGTAGATTTCACGTGATAACTATGGCATGTGACAGTGGGTCTTTGCAACACTTACCTACACACTGTTCAACTTTATGCAACTTCCATGCATTCCACTAACATTCTTGTTATTTATGAAGGAGAGGTGTCACTTTATGTTAATAGCTGTAGCTCACTCTTCCTCTACTGTAACCTCTCTGTATATCAGTTACTCCATTTTGGACAATTGTTCCCCCTCAGGATAATTTAATTTTTGGGAAGAAATTTCTGACATTGTTTTTTTTGCTCGGTTTGTGGGGTCGGGGGGGGGGGGGGGAAGATGGATGGGGGAAAAGTAATTTAAATTTCCCCGTCCTTCTATTATCACCTTAAGCCGCGTATCCCACGTGACCAAACTTGTATGTTGGACCTCTGCGCCCAGCCTCTGCCGGTGCTTCTCTGCAGCCATGTCTGGGTTTTAAGAGTGACCTTGAGTGACTCTGGTGTTCTTTGGTCTCCACTCAGCACCTTGTCACGGCGGCACAGATGAGATCAGGAATTTACCATGTTGGAAATGCTTGGCACAGACTGAGGATATCTGATGTATGGGGTAATCTGAGAATGTGCAGCGGTACCAAAATAATCCCAGAGTACAAGGGCACAGGGCTAATAACCGAATATCTATAGTACCAGAGTATTCCCAGAATATCTGGGGTTTAGGGCTATTTGCACAATATACGGGATATCAGACAATCTCCATAATACTTGGGGCGCTGGGCTAATAACAGTATATTTGGGGTACCGGACAATCCCAGAATATCTGGGGTACAGGTTTAATTCCAATGTATCTGGGCAATTGGCTAATCCCAGAATATTTGTGGGTACTAGATAATATCCAGAATATCTGGGGCAAGAGGTTAATTCCAGAATACCTGTGGTTCCAGATGTTCTCAAATATCTAAGCCCTGGACTCATTCTAAAGTATGAGAGTCACGTGTCTATGGGATATCTGGGATAATGCATACCCCCCATCATATATGAAAAATAGAACTACTTCCAGAATATTGGATGTAATAAACTGTTTACTGAATATTTGGGGTACATAGCTAATTCCAGATTATCTGGGCCTCGGGCCTAATTCTAGAATATCTGAATAATGGACCTAATTCTAGAATATCTGGGGCACAACACTCATCCCAGATTACCTGGGTGATGCAGCTAAATTGCACAGCATCAGATGTAACAGACAATTCCCATAATATTTGAGGCATGGATTCTTTTTCCACAGTATCTGGAATTCCAATTTCCAAAACATGATCGTCACAGGCCAGTTCCAGAATGTTGGAGGCATGGAGCTAATTGCAGTCCCCGTGTTCAGACACTCTCAATTTATCAGACTAGCCCTAGAATAACTGAGGTATCAATCACCAAAATATCAGGGCCACAAGACAGTTTGTAGAATGGGGCCAATTCAAGAACATTTGGGAATTGAGGCTAATTTCAGAATATCTGTAATACTAGACAATCCCATAATATATGGGGCATGGGGCTAATTACAGAATATTTGGAATAACTGCTAACTCCTAAGGTACTGGACAATTGCCAATATATCTGAGGTATGGAACTAATTCCATAATAGCTGAGGTAACAGAATATTCCCAGACTACCAGAGGTGCAGGGGTAATTCCAAAGTATCTGGGGGAATTGGGCTAATTTCAGATTCTCCTAGAGACAGTGCCAGAATCCCAGACATATCAGACAATTTCCAAACTACCTTGAGTTTTGTATAGAATGTCCTCCTTCTGTGCTGTATGATTCTATGATCTGTAGTACAGAATATTTGCAGTACCAGATGATACCCTGAATATCTGTAGCATCAGATTATACCCTGAATGCCTGTCTTATCATAATATACCCTGACTATGTGTAGTACCAGATTATACCCTGAATGTCTGTAATACCAGAATATACCCTGAAATCTGAGCTACAGGAGTTACTGAAAAATAGTCTGAGTTACCCAACTAGTCCCAGATATCTGATGTGCTGGGATAATCCCAGTGTATGAGAGACACGTAGTTATCCCCAGAATATCCTATGTTCTTAGCGCTCTAGGCGCAATATCTGAGGTCTAGGACTACGGTGAGAATAACTAATTTACTGGGTTAACCCAGAATTCCCAAGGGACCACAGTTACCCTCCAATATTCGAGGCACTGGGCTTCCTGTCTGTATTTTAGATTAATCTGTACAGCAGAGTCTCGTGTCAGGTGTTTGTGTCCTGTGCAGTCCGTACAACGTGATTCTATTATGTAGGAATGAATGGCTTTGTGTTTTCTAGCCCACTGTTTGTAACATGGAAGATGGGTCGGGATAAACGCCTGCGAGGCTGCATTGGGACCTTCTCTGCCATGAACCTCCATTCAGGACTCAGGGAATACACACTTACCAGGTAGGAACATTCAAACCCTCCATATGTAATTGTAAGGAATCAGAGATGAGGACAGACCAATGGTTCTACTGGTGTGAAAATGTGCTCCTTGGTCTCTCAGCTTTGTATTCGTATAACAGCGTTGGGTAATGATGGTTTATTTCAAGCGCATAGAGATGCTGGGACCACTGTAAATGGAAATCTGGAAGTCCCCATAACTTTTTTTTATTCGTTCATGGGATGTGGGCGTCGCTGGCGAGGCCAGCATTTATTGCCCATCCCTAATTGCCCTGGAGAAGGTGGTGGTGAGCCGCCTTCTTGAACCGCTGCAGTCCGTGTGGTGAAGGTTCTCCCACAGTGCTGTTAGGAAGGGAGTTCCAGGATTTTGACCCAGCAACGATGAAGGAACAGCGATATATTTCCAAGTCGGGGTGGTGTGTGACTCGGAGGGGAACTTGCAGGTGGTGTTGTTCCCATGTACCTGCTGCTCTTGTCCTTCGAGGTGGTGGAGGTCGCGGGTTTGGGAGGTGCTGTCGAAGAAGGCTTGGCGAGTTGCTGCAGTGCATCCTGCGGATGTTACACACTGCAGCCACAGTGCGCCGGTGGTGAAGGGAGTGAATGTTTAGGGTGGTGGATGGGGTGCCAATCAAGCGGGCTGCTTTATCTTGGATGGTGACAAGCTTCTTGAGTGTTGTTGGAGCTGCACACATCCAGGCAAGTGGAGAGTATTCCATCACACTCCTGACTTGTGCCTTGTAGATGGTGGAAAGGCATTGGGGAGTCAGGAGGTGAGTCACTCGCCGCAGAATACCCAGCCTCTGACCTGCTCTTGTAGCCACAGTATTTATATGGCTGGTCCAGTTAAGTTTCTGGTCAATGGTGACCCCCAGGATGTTGATGGTGGGGGATTCGGCGATGGTAATGCCATTGACTGTCAAGGGGAGGTGGTTAGACTCTGTCTTGTTGGAGATGGTCATTGCCTGGCACTTGTCTGGCGCGAATGTTACTTGCCACTTATGAGCCCAAGCCTGGATGTTGTCTGCATGCGGGCTCGGACTGCTTCATTATCTGAGGGGTTGCGAATGGAACTGAACACTGTGCAATCATCAGCAAACACCCCCATTTCTGTACACCACATAGCACAAGGCAGACTTCATAATGTGTAACAGCTGGCAAGACAGCAGACTGAGAGCATCAGCTCACCTGTGTAGCTGTTGGTGCTGGGGGTAACCTGAGCAGCTCTGACTGGAGTAGGGGACCGGACCCTGTGGAGCTCCTGACTTTGGGGAGGGCGGTGTAACCTGTATAGCTCCTGACTGGAAGGGGTATACTATGCACCTCTCGATTGGGGTAGGGAAAACCTGTGCAGCTCTTGATTTTGCGGGGTGGGGGGTGGGTGGGGGGAGTGGAGAAATAACCTTTGTGGTTTTTGATTTTGGTGGGTGGAGAGGAGGTTGGCCCGTGTGGCTCTTTCCCTTATTCTGAATAAGAACTGTAATTGAAAGAAATATTTGAATTCCTAAATTCAGTGGACTTTTGATTTAACCATTAACCTCCCCCCACACCCCACGTATAACCATTACCCAGGTTCTTAGCTTCTCTTTCATGCGTAGTGGGTGGTGTTTCTTTAATACTCCGAATAGTCCAGCTTAATCTCACTGATGTCTTTCTCTCCTCACAGTGCCCTTAAGGACAGCCGTTTCCCACCGCTGACTCGTGAGGAACTTCCCAAACTCTTCTGCTCTGTTTCGCTGCTCACTAATTTCGAGGATGCCAGTGATTATCTGGACTGGGAGGTAATGGAATTCCAGTTTAAACTTATTGTCACCATAGGAGGCTGGGGCGGGACAATCCTTTTAAAATTAAATAGGAAGTGTTGCTGACGGTACATTTTTCTCTAGTGTTCTCCCTTCATCTCTTGAAAATGCTGAGTTGTTCTAGAATATGGTCCTGGGATGCAGGCAGCTCTCTGGCACCTGAAACATCTGGGCTTGGACACTTGAGTGTCAGCAGGTGGTGGGGGGATATTACAGCAGAGCTGGACCCCATCCTCACCTTCGTCCACCCATGCACACTCCAGCAGAGGCCACTGTATAGTGATTCTTCCTGGTGTTTGATATGCACGGAAACCCGTCAGCATTCTTAAGAGTCTCCAAATCAAGTTAGCTGGAAATCTATACCCACCTACAGGGTTTCTGTTTGCCCATAGCTTAGTTGCAGGTTGGCTTATGAATCCCCAAGCATGTGCAAGGGTAATGCTTATGTTTAACTTATCCTTGACTCTGGTAGCACTCTTGCCTGAGTCAGAAGGTTGTTGGTTCAAGCTCTACCCCAGTGACTTGAGCACATAACCTAGGCTGACAATCCAGTACTGAGGGAGTGCTGCACTGTCAGAGGTGCTGTCCTTCGGATGAGACGTTAAACCGAGGCTCCGTCTACACCATCAGGTGGACGTAAAAGATCCCATGGCATTATTCGAAGAAGAGCAGGGATATTCTCTATTCTGGCCAACATTTATCAATCAACACCACTAATAACAGATTACCTGGTCATTTATTTCATTGTTGTTTGTGGGGTGTTGCTGTGCACAAATTGGCTGCTGCATTTGTCTACATTACAACAGTGACTATATTTCAGTGGCTGTGAAGCACATTGGGGTGTCATGAAGGCATGAAAGGTGCCATAGAAATGCAAGGTCCTTCTTTCTTTTAACTAAATCTGCATAGCTTACCAGTACAGAGTGCTAATAAGATCCCCACTGCTTGTCCATCTAGGGGATAATAGCTAATTGATCAGCGGACAATCTACAAGCACAGATTTGCGTGCTTGCTAGGCGGGCATCAAGTACTGGGAGCAGTGTCGTAATCCATCTTTGTAGCAGGTTTCTCTTAACAGCTCCCCTTCCCTTTGCAGTGGTCCTAATGGGACCCTGAGCAGGGAGCAGTTTGTTTAAGAATTCAGCAGCTGAGGCAAGGAACACGTTAGTCACGTCAGCTGCTGTCAAATCTGTCCTGTTGGGTGTCGCAGAGACCCGGTTCTAGGGCTTCCTGGTCACCAATATCCCTCTTGTGGCTGAGCCTCTTGGCCCAATTGCTCACAGCACAGAAGCTGTCAGCCTGCCTGACTTGGTTGTCACTGTTTGTAGTGGGGCCAGCTTCCTGACCAAGATATCGAAGGGCTGCTCTCTTAAAGAAAGGAACGGGCCAATGGTCTGAGGTTTCCCAGCAACATTAAAAAATGCAATTGGGAAGCTAAAGACATGCTAAGCTGCAATGACCTAGTTGATTGCCGTGCCTCTCCAGATCTGCATAACGTGTGAACCCAGGAATGGAAGCAGAGAGCACTGCTGCCTGCGGAATTTGCACCACCTTTGAAGCTCCAGGCCTGGCATATTCCAGTCACTCAGGAGGAGCAATGGGTAATCAAGAAATCATACTGCAAGGCCATACAGAGAGGTACCTACAGTCTTGACGATTCTCAGTACAGTGCAAGGATCCCAAAAGCTATGGCCCAGACAAATTTAGCCTTGGAGACCCCAACGTCCACTGGAAGTAGGTCCTGATCAATAAGCAGAGTCAAACCCCAAACACCATTTGTATCTAGGTCCATTGGCTGTACAACTACTTGTTCACCTTGGAACCTTAGGCAATACTCGTTGACCATTCTATATGTTTCCTGTAAGGCACAGACACTGTTACATTCTTGGGAAAGAAAATGTCTGGTCTGCGGCTTCTTGATGCCCAAGGAGTTGATATTCCACTTGGAAAAGAATGGCCAGACGTTTGAGGGAAATGCTTAGGCTCCCATAATGAAGTGATTACCTGAGGCAGGTTGAGAATATTCATCAATAGAGGGACTTTGCTTATAAACAAAAGAATGACATGTGGGTATAATTACATCTTGTGCTCACTGGAATCTAACCTGAACCTTTGATTTCATGTGAGTGGCTCCAGGATGAGAAAGAACAGCAGTGATGGAGGGAAACAGTTTGAACAGTGGAGAGCAGTGAGCATTGGTGTTGAGTGCCATAGAAGGCTCACTCTATAAGACTGATGTCCAGTGGATAAATGGGGCTCTCATGGTGTAGGACAGAAAAGCCTCCATCGAGGGTCAGGCAGTCACACGGCCAGATGGATCAAGTTTAACTGTTAGACAAGTGTTTTTTTTAGCCATGATGCCCACCTTTTCTGGATGAGGATGTTCACAAGAATGATCCTAATATAATAGCTAAGCTCTTAGCCAAGATTTTCTGATCCAACGCAAAGTGCAAAGAACTCCTAAATTTCTGTCTCTAAGATTGAAGCCATCCGTGCAGCTGCTACTGCTCCTACCTCCCCATCCTCTATCCCCCGCATCTGACCACCTCACCCGCTCCCACACACTTTAGCCCTGATCCTGTATTACTCTGCGGTTTCTCCCTCATCTTCCCACATGCCTTCTCCTTAACCTTAAGAACATAAGAACATAAGAACATAAGAAATTGGAGCAGGAGTAGGCCAATCGGCCCCTCGAGCCTGCTCCGCCATTCAATAAGATCATGGCTGATCTGATCCCAACCACAAATCTAAAGAACACAAGAAGTCGGAGCAGGACCCAGCCACATAGCCCCTGGGCCCTCTCCGCCACCCACAGGGCATTGACCGATCCGAACTCAGCTTCATGTCCAATTTCCTGCCCGCTCCCCATAACCCCTAATTCCCTTTACTTCTAGGAAACTGTCTATTTCTGTTTTAAATTTATCTAATGATGTAGCTTCCACAGCTTCCTGGGGCAGCAAATTCCACAGACCTACCACCCTCTGAGTGAAGAAGTTTCTCCTCATCTCAGTTTTGAAAGAGCAGCCCCTTATTCTAAGATTATGCCCCCTTGAGACTCACCTGCCTTTTAATCTCCTCCCTATTTAACTTCAGACCACTCCCATGTTAGCTGATACTGTTAACGGTTCTCTTTTCTCATGCATCATTCCTTTCGCTTTTAAAACCTTTGTTATCACCCCGTTCTCAAACAAAAATACATCTTAGTCCTCTCTAGGTACTGTGCCAACTCTAAACTCCTTTTCTCTTTTTAAGGTTGTCAAATTTATCACTGCCTCCTTGATCCATGCTCACCTCCCTCAGAAATTCCCTGTTCAAACCCCTCTTGCTCACAGCAGTGAGATGGCCCTGGTTGAAGCTACAGAGAACGACATCTTTGACCTCAGTGTGTTATCCCTCCTTGTCCTTCTCTACCTCTCCATCTTCCTCCATTGTTCAGCTCCATGAGAATGCCTTTGCATGGCTCCACTCCTACGTGTCTAATGGCAGCCAGCGCATCTCCAACAGTGGCTTCTCTTTCTACCTCTACACTGTTAACATCCGGAAGTCCCCAAGGATCTATCTTTGGCCTCCTCCTCCTCCTCCTCATCTATTTACTGCCCTTTGCTGACATCATCCATAGACACTGGGTCAGTTTCCATAGATGAGCTGATACCCAGCTCTATTTCTCTAGACCCCATGGCCACTTTTGTGCTGCAGACTGCTTGTCTGACATCAAATCACGGATATGCCAAAACTTCCTCCAACTTAATATCGGGAAGACTGTAGCCATTGTCTTCCGCACCCGCCATAAGCTCCATTTCCTTTTGACTGATTCCATCTCCCTTCCTGGCCGCTCAGAGGCTGAACCAGACCATATGCAGCATTGCCTGCCTCCACCCCCATCTCAGCCTCTCTGCCGCTGAAACCCATCACTGCGCTTTTGTCACCTCTAGACTTGATTATTTGAATGGCCTCTTTTCCGGCCTCCCATCATCCACTCTGCACAAACTCCAAATTGTTCAAAATGGAGCTGCTGATATTCTGTCCAGCACTAATGCCTGCTCACCCATCACCTCTATCCTCACTGACCTACACTGGCTGCCTGTCCTACAACATATTAAATTTAAATTTCTCATCCTTCTCTTCAAATCACTCCATGATCTTGCCCACTCTATCTCTGCATCCTCCTCTAGCCTTGTATCCCTATTGTACTCTTTGGTCCTCTGACTCTGGCCTTTTGTACAACCCCCCTCCTTCCTTGACCATGGTGGCTGAGCCTTCAGTTAACTTGGCTCCATTTTCAGGATCTTCCCTCCCTAAAGCCCTTTGTCTCTCCATTTCCCTCTCCTCTAAGAACCTTATCAAAAATCCATCTTTTTGACCAGGCTTTCAGGCACTTCTAATCTCCCCCTCCATGCCTCAGCATCAATTTCCCTGTCTATTTCCATTTGCGAAGCGTCTTGGGTTTTTTTTTCAAGTTCAAGGTACTATGTAAATGAAAGTTGTTACATTCAGAATCAAAATCAGCCTATTACCCCCACACTCGTTCCTTATCCTTGCCTTATTTGTGCATAGGTTATCAAAGGTGAGGGAATGTCGCTCCTTTCTGAGATATTTCACAAAATAGGTTGTATTCCCTGGAATTTAAAAGATTAAAGGGTGATTTGATCAAAGTTTTCAAGGTATTAAGGGGAACTGATAGGGTAGATAGAGAAAACCTATTTCCGCTGGTTGTGGAGTCTAGGACTAGGGGACATAGCCTAAAAATTAGAGCCAGGACTTTCAGGCGTGAAGTTAGGAAACACTTCTACACGCAAAGGGTGGTAGAAGTTTCAAACTCTCTTCTGCAGATGGCATTTGATGCTAGACCAATAAATTTTAAATCTGAGATCGATAGATTTTTGTTAGCCAACGGTATTAAGGACTATGGGGCTAAGGCGGGTATATGGAGTTAGGTCACAGATCAGCCATGATCTCATTGAATGGCGGAACAGGCTCGAGGGGCTAAATGGCCTACTCCTGTTCCTATAAAACAGTTCAGGAGCACTGGGGCCACCTGGTCACTGCACTTTGCAAGACTTTACTGAGAATGCATCCCTCTAGGACATTCCCTGAAGGGAAGGTGCAGAATGGAGTTTTGGGTGTCCTCCGGACTGTCTATCCTCTTGACACCGCTGTGAAAAACTCACTGATCTACTGATAGACTGCACACTGCATACAAGCTTTTGTAGAAAGACTTTATCTCAGATATGGAGTGGTTGTCAGCTGCTCCTCGCTATGATAGAATGAGAGATAAAAACTCACCTACTCAATAAGTCTATCTGGCTCCGTGGCTATGCTTTTTCTCATTGTTGATCAAAGTTCTAACAAAAGTGAATGCTGCTTTTTTTTACTGGTCAGCTCATTAATCTTACAGCTTTCAACAATCGTTTTCTCATTGGGTCCGGCCCTGTGTTAATCTGAAATAAAAAGCAGAAAATGCTGGAAATGCTCAACAGGTGGGTTAGCATCTGAGAGAGAAAGGTTAGCATTTTGGTGTAATCCTTCAACCGAACTGGCCAAATACACTGATAATATAAACATAAACCCATAGAGCGAGCAAACCCCAACTCTGCATACTGTAAATGGGATATGGGTCATGGTAGGCTACTCTCAAAATGGATGCATAACCTAAAGAATGAAGCCATGTCAGATTGTCACCTCGCCTAATAGGGGAGCCCAGTCTCCCACCCCCCAATCAGCGACTGTCTGTTTCTCCTCCAGAAACCAGAGTAGACAAAGGTAGAAGGGACAGAACAGATGCTGTACCTTAATGTATCCACTTGATGGCACAGCTGCATTCCCTAAATGTGAGCATCATGTTGCACTCAATTTATGCTCCAAGCCTTGCTGGTGTATTCGGTCATTGCCGCCTGATTGCTGTATGTTCCGACTGCAGCATTGTAATATTCATTCTCTTCATATTCAGATGTCCTATTGAGGGAATTGATCAAGTCATACTCACCAGACCTGTAGGCCTGGTGGTGTGAGGGGTGGGCCCCCAGTTACTCCAATCGGCAGAACAAAGAGAAGTTTGCAAAACTGAACAATTCTGAGAGTTCTAGACATGTGGCCCATAGCTCTGACAGTGGGGATCAGAGATCGGCTCCTTACCATGCCGACCTGCCATCTGATAGTCTGCTGTGTTGGGAAAATAATCACTTTAAAATAAGAATTTAAGTGCTTTTAATGAAACCGTTCACTGTTATTTAAGTGTAAACAGGCAGTGAAAGATCATTAAACCTGTTTCTTGAGGCCAACTGTTTAAAGCATTAATGTTCAAGGTCTAAGTTGTATCCAAGTTTGCAGATGACAGTATGTTGGGAGGCACAGTAAGTTGTGTGAATGGGAGGAGGAAATCACAAAAGGACATAGTCAGACTAAGTGATTGGCCACATCTGCGTCAGATACAGTTCAAAATGCGAGGTCATCCACTTTGGATCTGAGAATGAAAATCAGAATATTTTCTCAGTGGTGGGAGACTAAGAGCTGTGGAGGAGCAAAGGGATTTAAGTGTCCATGAACACACATCACCAAAAGCTAGGCAAAGGTATCAAAAGTAAGCAAAAAGGATAATGGAACTTTGGCCTTTATTTCAAGAGGGTTGGAATTCAAAAATGAGGAAGTGATACTTCAGGTGTACACTGCAATGGTTAGACCCCATCTGAACTACTGTATTCAGTTTTGGGCACTGAACCTCAGGAAAGATATAAGGAAAGATATATTGGCTTGGGTACAGCACAGATTCACCAGAATGATACTGGGGTTTAAAGGGTTAAATTATGAGCACAGGTTGCATAAACTTGGCTTGAATACCCTTGAGATTAGAAGTTTTGGGGATTATCGGCTGATGCTAATTATATTGCCCTTGCCAGTACCTTAGCTGAGTCTAGCTAACTCAGGATACACCTGGGACTTCTCTGGTCTGCATGGCTCCAACCTGCATGAGCCATCACAGGAGCTGGTTTGTTTTAAAGTAATGGCCCATTCAGTCAGTGTTTTCACCCTTTGATAAGCTGTTCTGAAGTAGGAGATTGGTGCAGGCCTGGCACTGGACATGGGGCCATGTTTTCACACAGCGAGTGATGGTGTGTTAATTAAATGTATTTTATTTTCTCATAGTAATAAAGATCAATCTGTGTTTAGGTGGGAGTACATGGGATTCGAATAGAGTTTGTGAATGAGAAGGGGGCAAAACGCACAGCAACATACTTACCAGAAGTGGCCAAGGAACAGGGTAGGTGTGAGCGACAGCCTGGCGAATCTATTCCTCTAGCCCTCTGTGTTTCTGCATGTGTTTATTGGGGGAGAAGGGGGAGGGAAGACAGGCGATTGCTGTCCATTTCAGGATTGCAGAAGGCTGTGGTCTATCATTATTTGATTGTAAAGCAACTATATCATTCTCACATTGCCGTGTGTGAAATCTCGTTTTTTTTGATTTTATATATGTAATTTATTTATTTAATAGTTTGTGGAATTTGCTTTATGTAAATCCAGTCATAGGGAAAACATTATAAGTAGCTTTGTGTCCTTTTTTTTCCTACCTGTGTGTGTGCTTGTGTTGCAGACTGGGACCAGATTCAGACCATAGATTCTCTTCTGCGTAAAGGAGGTTACAAAGCCCCAATCACTAATGAATTCAGGAAAGCAATCAAACTCACCAGGTGAGTAACACAGTAAAGCTGTATCAAGAGGTTGGAGGCAGGTGAGCCATACGTAGAGAGACTGGAGGCAGGTGAGACATGCACCAGAGACTCGAGGCAATTATGGTATACATAGTTCTAGAGAGGGGAAACCTGTATATTGTTTAGTTTTGGTCTGGGTGAATTGCAGGTGTGCATAGTGTCCCTTACTGGTTTTGGAGTTCAGGCATGAGATTATCCCTGGTTGATTCTGGAGTATCTTCAGTAGGCCAAGTGGTCTCTTCTCTTCCTTGAGTATATTTAGTTCATTGCTGATTTGGGTCTGGGATGTTGGGGCTGTTTATTGCATCACTCATGGGTTTGAGGTGGCATTACAGATATGTATTAGGGTGGGGGAGGGGGGGGGGTCTGTTCATTGTTTCAGTGTGGGGGTGGGGAGGGGGGTGGAGAGAGGAGTTGGGATCTGTTTCAGATATGCATGAGTCCCTTACTGGTTTTAGGGGGGGGGGGAAATCTGTGGTCTGTGGGCTTTTGAAACACTCTTTCCCCTACAACAGCTGTAGTAATCTCATAAGTGACGTATACCCCCTTGTGTGCGATGAATACGTGTCTTGGGATGCAAACCTTAAGGCTAACTCTATTTTGCAGTAATTTTATGATCTGGAGTTTCTGTAGGATTCCCTCTATTTCCTTTCAATTCAGATCTATCTTTCAAATTCTTTTCTCCAGGCTAAGATTGCTAACCAAGTATAAATGCACTTAACTTATGTACAAAAGCAGAGATATTAGGCATATACTGCAAAGTACAAGATGATATTGCCATGCATAGGTACATAGATTGGATAGTCCCCACAACCCATATGATGAGAGAGGCCACCCACACCCACTGGACGTGAGTATCTCGCTGGATGTCAACCCAGAATTCAGAGCCGGAGCTCCGGACTCCACTCTCTGGGACTGTCAAGTGCGGGGTTTAAGCTCTGCACCTTCTAACTTGGAGGCAGGAATGCTACCACTAAGTAAAAGTCTTGCTCCCTTACAACTGATAATTGAATAGATCTATCCACATGCTGCCGCTCGGCGACATCATCCGAAAACACAGTGTCATGTTCCGTATGCATGCTGACGACAACTAGCTCTACCTCACAGCCACCTCTCTCGAACCCTCCACTGCCTCTGATTTGTCTCGCTGCTTGTCCGTACTAGATGAGCAGAAATTTCCTCCCAATTAAATAATGGGAAGACCAAAGCCATTGTCTTCGGTCCCCGCCTCAAACTTCATTCCCTTGGTACCGACTCCATCCCTCTTCCTGGCCACTGTCTAAGGCTAAACCAGACCGTTCGCAGCCTTGGCGTCCTATTTGATCCTGAGCTGAGCTTCCGACCCCATATCCTCTCCATCACCAAGGCTGTCTACTTACACCTCCTTAACATCGCCCATTTCTGCCCCGCCTCAGCTCATCAGCTGCTGAAACCCTAATCCATGACTTTGTTACCTCTAGATTCGACTATTCCAATTCTCTCTTGCTGGCCTCCCACCTCATACCCTCCGTAAACTTGAGCTCATGCAAAACTCTGCTGCCTGTATCCTAACTCGCACCAAAGTCCGGTTCTCCCATCATCCCTGTGGTCGCTGACCTACATTAGCTCCTGGTCCAGGAATGCCTCGATTTTAAAATTCTCATCTTTGTTTTCAAATCCCTCCACGGCTTCGCCCTTCCCTATCTCTGTAACCTCCTCCAGTCCTACAACCCTCCGAGATCTCTGCACTCCTCCAGTGCTGGCCTCTTGCGCACCACCAGTTTTCATTGTTCCATCATTGGCGGTCGTGCCTTCAGCTGCCCAGGCCATAAGGTTTGGAATTCCCTTCCAAAACCCCTCTGTCCCTCTACACTCTCTCCTCCTTTACGACGCTCCTTAAAACCTACCTTTTTGACCAAGCTTTTGGTCACCTGCCCTAATATCTCATTATGTAACTCGGTGTTAAATTTTGTTTGATAATTGCTCCTGTGAAGCACCTTGGGACGTTTTACGTTGTTAAAGGTGCTATAAAAAGTTGTTGTTGTTCTTGGACGATGACGTCTGATTCTCTCGTGCTGCGTTAGCTCATTTCACCCAGGGCAGCAGTTCGGTCACTACAATTAGCTTTGGCCCCCTGGACTAGGAAAAGGGTGGGGGGGAAGGCAATCATCGGTAGCTGCTACTGAACACCAGCCAGTGTGAGGACACTGGTTTCCTCACAGGATCCCGATCAAGACAGATGCTCTTATGATTGAACAGCCTGCCGACACTCACCCCCTAAGGCTCAGTCATGAAGTGTAGCCACTTTGGGAAGGTGGTGAAGGGTTTCTTGGTGTCTGTGCTCCAGTACTTGATCATTAGTCCGTGCCTTCAGGAGGGATGGGGGGGTGTAGAAGGTTTAATTGTATGATTTATATCAACGAGTGTTAATTGTATCAATTGGGGACTCTCTTGTATCCTTTTTATAGGAGAGCTTATCTATGGTGTGGGGTGTGTGTAAGGAGAATCCCTGTGATTAAAGGCTTGGAAACAACTAAAGACCAGGCTCTAGTATTCTATCCTTCACCACATGGCTTTCCATTTATAACAGAAGGCACGTACGATTGTGTCGCTTGCCTGCCTGGTCCGAATCTAACCAGACGCAACCATGTTAACATGCTGCCATTTCTTTATCCTCAGGTATCGCAGCGAGAAGGTAACAATCAGCTACGCTGAGTACATGGCTTCTCGACAGCACTACTTTCAGAATGGCACCCTCCATGCCCCACCTCTCTACAATCATTACTCCTGACAACAGGCTGCACGACCAATCACGGGACTCCACCTACGACCTCATCGGGGGTGACGCCTCCTCTTCCTGGTCTAGTTACTTTTACTACTGCACTATTTTATGATGCTAGCTTCCGTTGCCAAGCACGCCTTCGGTCAGCGCTACCTCAGACAGACTTGGCAACGGAACGCTGCGGTGAAACAGTAGAATATTGTTGGGGGAAGGGGAGGGATTTCTTAAAAAAAAAATCTTGTTTCTGTTTCTATACTTGTTTACCTACGTTTGCCTTACTTTGGTAACTTGCAGGACTCCAAATACGAGCTGCAGGTTTTAGTACTGAAACCATTGATGTGCGTAGGGTGCTCAGGCTCTTTGACAATGGACAGCGTTTCCACTAAGACGCTATTTTCAGTCGTGTCTCCCTAAGCCAAAAGGCAAGGTCGCTGGTTTGTGGTTTTCATGGAGCAAATCATGGGATGTAATTCCCCAAAACGCTGGTCAAAAAAGGGGACAATTCCAAAATCCTGAGTAATAAAATTGGAGTTTGACTTTATTCAGTCGGCACAAACCAATGGTCTGCCAATAGGTGCAACTGAAAATAGGGCCAGGACAGAAACGTTTTCCTTTGTTACTTAAAAAGTCCCGTCTCCCGTGACGCAAATAAGTATTAACTTGAAGCAAATAACAGGATTTCAAGCAGACACGCTGTGCGTAATTGCCAAGTGCCAATTGGCAGGTGATTACGTGTTGCGTGCCTGCAAGTCAAGTAGAAACCAAGTGTAGATGCTGGATTTCTCTGCACATTATACAAGAGTACAGCACAGTCCCAGTTCCAGCAGTCACTCTGGCAATAATCCGGTTACCTTTTAATCAACAGTATTGGAGGGGCAGTAAAATCTAATAAGTTTCTTTTTTTTTTTGTTGGCCTCATTTACTACTTGTATATCTATAGCCCAAACGTACACGTTTTGTGAATGAAAACCCTTTGATAAAGTGAATTGTATTTACTCTGAGTCTCTTGGTCTGTGTATGACATTACATGCCTGTTCTCCATAGCCCTGCTCTATTCTCCGGAATGATCCGCTTCTCTCGGTGCAGAAGCCTTCTCCTAGTAAATGGTGCACTGAATACTAATGACGGAGTTTAGCAGTGTGGAGCTCGGGGCTCTTTCAAGTTCCGAGTTTAATTGAGCCCTGATTAAATGTTCAAAGTTAGCTCCATCAATGGCTTAGTGGGTAAAGATACTGCCAGGAGTAGCACTAAGCAACGAGAAGATCCCAGGTTTTAATCCCAGGCTGTGCTGAGTGATCCGATCACCATTCAGTGCCCTACAATTGGCCTCAGTCCCCCTGAGACTAGGGAGGGGAAACAAATCAGTCACCGTCCAGTGACCCCATGCTGGAAAGTGCATGTGGACAGGTGAGGATAGCAACGGGCTTGGCAGTGATGCCCCCTGTGGTCAAATAGCCTCCTAGTATTTGCTCTCTGGGCTCACATAGGAAGAATGAGGGGTTGGGCAGAATACCAGAGTTGGTACCACTTGCCTCCGTCGCTAATCTTACTAAGTTAATTTAAGTGGCTGGTAACTATTAAGGGTATTATTTCAATGGCTGTGTTCCTTTCATGCTTTTAAAAAAAAATCCAGACCACAATCAGCCACATTGTCATCTTAGTTTTGCACAGAAATTAGTCATCTCTCTTTTATCTGACACAGATACAAGCATAATGTTGTTTCTGATTTCCTCACTTAATGTCCCTAAAGAAGATCAGACCATCGATCACAAAGCCCTTCACTCGGCTCTGCTGCATAATCATTTATCGCAGTCAATGTAATTCACTTTGGCCCCACCACAGGGCTTCTTCACTTCCGACTGGTCAGTCGCTGCTGTCAATCATTGCTCCCTTCCTCTCATTGTGAGCAAAAGTTGATTAACTGACTGGTCCAGGCTTGCCCTACCTTGCACTCAACGCTCTGTGTGGACAACAGGGAAACACACCTGGCCTCTTGGCTTCTTGGTATTGCACAGAACCACCCTAAGCTCTATTCCAACACGACGCCCCAAGTGGGACAGCTGGGGGTGAGTACATAGAGCCCAGCTAGTAATACAGTGTGTTAATAACATGGTCAGGGACAGCAATCTGAGGAAGAGAGGACAGAGGGACTGGAAGCAGAGAGCAACAAACACTTATTAACACGGCCGCTCCATTCACAGAGTGTGTGTGTGTGTTATCAGGATAAGTTACTCAGTGGAATGTGTTGTGTTATCAGCCTGACAGTTTTACTGAAAGGGAGGTGTGTTCGTCTCAACTGGACAGTCGAGGTCAGAAGTCAGGCATGTTTGATTCCATTTATCACCCCAAGTCTGCCTTAGGTACATAGGAACAGGAGTAGGCCATTCAGCCCCTCTAGGCTGTTAAGCCATTCAATTAGATCGTGGCTGATCTGTACCTCAACTCCGTTTATCTGCCTTGGTTCTGTAATCCTTAATACCCTTACCGAATAAAAATCTAGTTTTGAAATTTTCAATTGACCCCCCAGCCTCAACAGCTTTTTGGGGGAGAGAGTTCCAGATTTCCACTCCCCTTTGTGTGAAGAAGTGCTTCCTGACATCACCCCTGAACGGCCTAGCTCTAATTTTAAGGTTATGCCCCGTGTTCTGGACTCCCCACCAGAGGAAATAGTTTCTCTCCATCTACCCTATCAAATCCTTTAATCATCTTAAACACCTCAATTAGATCACCCCTTAATCTTCTATACTCGAGGGAATACAAGCCTAGTCTATGCAACCGTTCTTCGTAATTTAACCCTTTTAGCCCCGGTATCATTCTGGTGAATCTGCGCTGCACCCCCTCCAAGGCCAATATATTGTTCCTGAGGTGCGGCGCCCACAACTGAATGCAGTCTCCAGATGCGGTCTAACCAGAGCTTTATACAACTGTAACACAACTTCCACCCCTTTGTATTCCAACCCCCTTGAGATAAAGGCCAACATTCCATTAGCCTTTTAAAATTATTTTTTGTACCTGTCCACTAGCTTTTAGTGCTCCTCCACAGTTCCTAGCTTGTTCCCATTTTGAAAATACTCTGATCTATCTTTCTTAGGTCTAAAGTGGATGACCTCACACTTACATTAAACTCCATTAGCCACAGTTTTTCCCACTCACTCAATCGATCAATGTCCCTTTGCAGCTGGGGTTTTGAACCAAGTTTGCACATCATGGATTGCCCACCTCTGATACCCATAGTTCCTGCAAGGTGTCTGTCTCGTATTACACCAGTTTGAACTGCTTCTATGCTGCACTTTTGTGCAATGCCCTTTTGGCTGAGGATCAAACACCAAATGTGCAGATGGCTAAAGGAACTTCAGTGCAGTGTTAATGAGGCCACCAAAAGCAGGCACTGGCTGTGATATAAAAAAGCCCAGCTAAAAAGGTAAGTGTTCTCATTTTAAAGATGAAGCCTGCTGACCCAGGACTTGCAACTTGTCAACTCTCTTCAATCATCAAAATCCTGCTGACAGTGGGAGGGGGATTGTGTCGGCATGTGAATTATCTACATGGCCCTCCCTGACTTCGCAGTAATGCAATCAGGCAGTGAAAACATGGCTCTCTGTATCGCTGTGCAAAAAAAATCCCATATTGCAAGCGTCATACACAAAGGGTGGCATTAGTTCATTTTTATGCTGTCTGTGTTTCTCTCCGTTATTTATTTTTCTTTTATTCTCAGTTTATCTTCTTTCTCTTCTTGTTCCTCCCTCCCCATCTATTACCTCCTTTGTTCCCGCTGTGTGCTCTTTCCTCTCCATCCTCACTCTATCCTCCGCCCACTGCTTCCTCCTCGTGCCTCACGTCCCCTTTCTCCCCCTCCTGCCTCTCTCTCTCTCTCTCTCTCTCTCTCTCTCTCTCTCTTTCCCCCCACCCCAGCTCTTGACCTCTCTCCTTCATGCACCCCATACGCTGACTTGCTTTCTCCCCCTCACCCCCTCTTTGCTCCATCTGCTCTTTCTCTCCCTGCCCTCCATTTCTCTTCTTGCCTCCCGCTCTCCCATGCTCGTGCACACTCCCTCGCTCCCCCTTCTGCCCTCCTTCTCCCTTTTATTACGATGCCCGCTGACTCATTCTCTCGCTCTCGTTGCCATTCCTTTCTCCTCCCGGCCCTCCCACCCCTCACTTTCCCTCAAGTTCTTTCTCTCGCTTACACCTGCTTCTCTCTTGCTCTTTCTCTTGGTTGGTTCTTTTGCTTGCTTTCTCTTTTTCGCTCTCCATCTCCCTGCCTTGCCTCTGCCCCCTCTCCCTCCCCTCCCTTTTGCACCTCTTTGGTGTGTTGGCCCCTCTGCCTCTCCAGCACTTCCTCCTCATGTCCTTTATCTTGCCCTTTCTCCTTTCCCCACGTCCCACCATACCTTCCCACCTCATCTCTCCCTCCCAGCCCCCCCTTCTCGTTCCCTCCCTCCCCTCCGTCCCCGCCCGCCTCTGGGTTCCTCCCTCTGTCCCACCCCGCGCCCCCCTCCCGGCCAGCCTCTCGGTCCCTCCCTCACTCCCTCTCTCCGTCCCGGCCCGCCTCTCGCTCCCTTCCTCCCTTCCTCCGTCCAGGCCCGCATCTCGGTCCCACCCTCCCTCTCTCCCTCTGTCTCGGCCCGCCTCTCGGTCCGTCCCTCCCTCCCTCCGTCCCGGCCCGCCTCTTGGTCCCTCCATCCCTCCGTCCCGGCCCACCCCTCGGTCCGTCCCTCCCTCCCTCCGTCCCGGCCCGCCTCTCCGTCCCTCCGTCCCGGCCCGCCTCTCGGTCCCTCCCTCCCTCCGTCCCGGCCCGCCTCTCGGTCCCTCCCTCCCTCCCTCCGTCCCGGCCCGCCTCTCGGTCCCTCCCTCCCTCCGTCCAGGCCCGCATCTCGGTCCCACCCTCCCTCTCTCCCTCCGTCTCGGCCCGCCTCTCGGTCCCTCCCGCCCTCCCTCGGTCCCGGCCCGCCTCTCGGTCCCTCCCGCCCTCCCTCGGTCCCGGCCCGCCTCTCGGTCCCTCCCGCCCTCCCTCGGTCCCGGCCCGCCTCTCGGTCCCTCCCGCCCTCCCTCGGTCCCGGCCCGCCTCTCGGTCGGTCCCTCCCGCCCTCCCTCGGTCCCGGCCCGCCTCTCGGTCGGTCCCTCCCGCCCTCCCTCGGTCCCGGCCCGCCTCTCGGTCGGTCCCTCCCGCCCTCCCTCGGTCCCGGCCCGCCTCTCGGTCGGTCCCTCCCGCCCTCCCTCGGTCCCGGCCCGCCTCTCGGTCGGTCCCTCCCGCCCTCCCTCGGTCCCGGCCCGCCTCTCGGTCGGTCCCTCCCGCCCTCCCTCGGTCCCGGCCCGCCTCTCGGTCGGTCCCTCCCGCCCTCCCTCGGTCCCGGCCCGCCTCTCGGTCGGTCCCTCCCGCCCTCCCTCGGTCCCGGCCCGCCTCTCGGTCGGTCCCTCCCGCCCTCCCTCGGTCCCGGCCCGCCTCTCGGTCGGTCCCTCCCGCCCTCCCTCGGTCCCGGCCCGCCTCTCGGTCGGTCCCTCCCGCCCTCCCTCGGTCCCGGCCCGCCTCTCGGTCGGTCCCTCCCGCCCTCCCTCGGTCCCGGCCCGCCTCTCGGTCGGTCCCTCCCGCCCTCCCTCCCTCGGTCCCGGCCCGCCTCTCGGTCGGTCCCTCCCGCCCTCCCTCCCTCGGTCCCGGCCCGCCTCTCGGTCGGTCCCTCCCGCCCTCCCTCCCTCGGTCCCGGCCCGCCTCTCGGTCGGTCCCTCCCGCCCTCCCTCGGTCCCGGCCCGCCTCTCGGTCGGTCCCTCCCGCCCTCCCTCGGTCCCGGCCCGCCTCTCGGTCGGTCCCTCCCGCCCTCCCTCGGTCCCGGCCCGCCTCTCGGTCGGTCCCTCCCGCCCTCCCTCGGTCCCGGCCCGCCTCTCGGTCGGTCCCTCCCGCCCTCCCTCGGTCCCGGCCCGCCTCTCGGTCGGTCCCTCCCGCCCTCCCTCGGTCCCGGCCCGCCTCTCGGTCGGTCCCTCCCGCCCTCCCTCGGTCCCGGCCCGCCTCTCGGTCGGTCCCTCCCGCCCTCCCTCGGTCCCGGCCCGCCTCTCGGTCGGTCCCTCCCGCCCTCCCTCGGTCCCGGCCCGCCTCTCGGTCGGTCCCTCCCGCCCTCCCTCGCTCCCTCTCTCGGTCCCTCGCGCCCGCCTCTCGGTCCCTCGCGCCCTCCTCCAGTTCCTCCTGGCCCGCGCTCTCCATTATTATAATCAGTTAAGAAGGTGGGCGGGTGGCAAGATTTCTATTTTGAAGAGAACACACCTTTCATCAAGTTGAAATTTTGAATAGACCTGTGACTAAAATTATTTCTTGGGTTCAAACTCCTGCTGCTTGTATTATGTCAGTGTGGCTTGGCTTTAGACAAAGTCACTTAAAATGGCCGGACCTGTGATCAGTGCTATCCGACTGAAAGTATAACTGGTGTCGTTTCCACAGTGAAAGCTCCAGCTAAAAGTTTTTAATGAGAAGATTAATTTAAACATCAATAACTTTCTTAAAGCTGATATTATTCAAATGACCAAGAAGAACTTGTTATGAACATGTCATAGCTAATGTTGCACCACATGATTTCACCCGATTGTATTTACTCGGGTACTCCAGATCCCAGAGACATTAGCACATTTTTGTCGGTGGACCTTCAGTAGGACTGACTTCTCTAATCTTTTCTCGGAGCTCATCTCCCTTAGACTCTGAACTTGACTTGTTGCTCTGTGGTTTGTGGGTTGTGGCCAGAATTGAACAGTGCATTGTAAAGTCCCATTGCAGACTCTCTGTACACTACTGTTCTTCTAATTATGTATTCTGATATTGATTTTTTTTTAAAAAAATTGTCTTGCAAGTTGTCTAGATGTTGAAAGTGGATGAGTTTAGTATTACTTCTGGGTCCCTTTCTTAGCCTGTGTTAGTTCAGATCAATATTGTATATTTGTGATGCACTTTTTTCAGCTAATGTGGAATATATTTATCAATGAATTTCAGTTGCTGTTTGTCTCTTCAATTGAATAACCGATCTGAATTTTCTTAATTCTTCTGCAAATCTTTAGCCTCCTCCTCTGTCTCTACTGCTCACTCTATTTTACTGTCATCAGCAAATTTAACTGGGAAACTAAAAATCACTGGTGCAGATTGTGCAAATGGGACAAAGCTTTTTCACTGTTCGAATGAGTCATTTGTACAATCCACAGTACTGTGCATGTGCTTGTGTGCAGTTTGTGTGTGTGTGTGTATGGGTGAGTGATCAACCTGCAACTTGGAGACACAAAAGTGAGAGGATTTGTGTGTTTTATCAGCATGTTAACCTCAAGGGTGAGATAAATGTGTGTATCAGCATGACTAAGAGCAAGAATGTGTGTCTTTGCCATGTCATGTTCGCTGATAAAGCGGGAGGAAGAGAATGCATGTTACCAGCATGCTTCTTCACTAGCCTGTTACTAACATGGAGAGGAAATGGGGATTGCTATTAATATGGTAACTTGACTCCTCTGATAGCTTAGTTGGTATTGTGCTGAACTTCCTCTCTGCTATTTCTGCACCTGCTACTCAGTCGTGTTATATCCAAACAGTAGATCCTCATCCATTCTGGTGCTATTGAAAAATCATAGCCAATTCATGTCTATGCATAATTGCTAGACTTAAAGTAGGCGATTTTAACTTGCTTGGTGAAAACCGGGTGGGTGGGGAGTTACAGTGCCCCAGGTTACTATGCCGCCCGGTTCCTGGTGTTTGCCATTTTGACTCGGGTTTCCGGACGGGCAGCAAAGTCGCCTGGCCAAAGCCAGCGGGGTCCTCGTTGACATATCCAGTTCCAATGATGTCATCGGGCCCCAACTGCTATTTTAACACCAATCTAAGCGGGGAAGCCAGAAGAGGCCATTTAAGGTAAATTCTGGGCCTTCCCTGCCTTGCAACCCTTACCCCTGCAAGATCCCTCCCGGAATCCCTTTCCTCACACTTAACTGCCTGCAGGCAGGCGGCCATGGGCTACCCAATTTTCCACAGGCTGAGACCAGCTTCCCGGCCTGTTTTGTGCTGCAGTGGGAGAGTTTCTAACACCCACCCGTCCGAATTAAAATCGGGGCCAAAGTGTAAAGAAAATGTCTTTATTCATTAACTAGTGTGGAAATTGATGCATTGCATATATTGTGTGTGTAAAATTGAGCATTTGGAAGCGTTTCTTTGATCTCTCACTGGAGTAAAGCTGAAAGGCTATTATCAAAATGGATTCCCCCTTCCAGAAATATCTAGCTTGTTAAAAACTAAGGGACTTGTTGAGAAACCAGACAATGCAAAACACACAGGAATATGTGCTGTGGGAACAGGATCAAAGGAAACCACTCTAAGAACAGCATTTTAGGCTCTAATTTTGGAAAGGAGACAGATCTGGCACTCAAGCTTAATTGGCAATGATTTTCCTGTGGCATACCGAGAGGCAGCAGGATGCGTGATGGTCCAGTAATTGAGTACAAGAAGACTGAGCAGCAGATGCAGGGAGGGAGTGCAGAGGGAAAAGGAGGTGTAGCGCACTACCCGGTATTACCCCGAGTTGGCAACTATTGGCCTTGACATGGGTACCACAGACTCTAAGGAACATCGCCTAACGAGAAGGGGAGCTGCGTCTCAGCTGTGCCGTCTGCTCCACCCACCACTGGGAGATTGGTCCCTTCCTACTGCTCCACCCACCACTGGGAGATTGGTCCCTCCCTACTGCTCCACCCACCACTGGGAGATTGGTCCCTTCCTACTGCTCCACCCACCACTGGGAGATTGGTCCCTCCCTACTGCTCCACCCACCACTGGGAGATTGGTCCCTTCCTACTGCTCCACCCACCACTGGGAGATTGGTCCCTTCCTACTGCTCCACCCACCACTGGGAGATTGGTCCCTCCCGACTGCTCCATCCACCACTGGGAGATTGGTCCCTTCCTACTGCTCCACCCACCACTGGGAGATTGGTCCCTCCCTACTGCTCCATCCACCACTGGGAGATTGGTCCCTTCCTACTGCTCCACCCACCACTGGGAGATTGGTCCCTCCCTACTGCTCCACCCACCACTGGGAGATTGGTCCCTCCCTACTGCTCCACCCACCACTGGGAGATTGGTCCCTCCCTACTGCTCCACCCACCACTGGGAGATTGGTCCCTTCCTACTGCTCCACCCACCACTGGGAGATTGGTCCCTTCCTACTGCTCCACCCACCACTGGGAGATTGGTCCCTCCCTACTGCTCCACCCACCACTGGGAGATTGGTCCCTCCCTACTGCTCCACCCACCACTGGGAGATTGGTCCCTCCCTACTGCTCCACCCACCACTGGGAGATTGGTCCCTCCCTACTGCTCCACCCACCACTGGGAGATTGGTCCCTCCCTACTGCTCCACCCACCACTGGGAGATTGGTCCCTCCCTACTGCTCCACCCACCACTGGGAGATTGGTCCCTCCCTACTGCTCCACCCACCACTTGGAGATTGGTCCCTTCCTACTGCTCCACCCACCACTGGGAGATTGGTCCCTCCCTACTGCCTCCACCCACCACTGGGAGATTGGTCCCTCCCTACTGCTCCACCCACCACTGGGAGATTGGTCCCTTCCTACTGCTCCACCCACCACTGGGAGATTGGTCCCTTCCTACTGCTCCACCCACCACTGGGAGATTGGTCCCTCCCTACTGCTCCACCCACCACTGGGAGATTGGTCCCTCCCTACTGCTCCACCCACCACTGGGAGATTGGTCCCTTCCTACTGCTCCACCCACCACTGGGGGATTGGTCCCTTCCTACTGCTCCACCCACCACTGCCAGGTTGGTCCTTCCCTACTGCCCTGCCAGGTGAAGTCAAGGTGACCATAACCCTGAACTTTTATGCCTCTTGTTCCTTCCAGGCATTAAGTGGCAACATCGCAGGAATCAGTCGCTATGCAGTGAGCTGCATGTTATTGGTGAAAGTTTCGTCACATTCAACAGAGCACAGCAGCAACAGAGACCATATGCAATTTTATAGGATTGCCACATTCCCTACTGTGCAGGGAATGATTGTAGCCATTCATGCTCCAGATGCAGTCTAGAGGCTATGAAATCTGGAGGGATTTCACTTGCTCAATGTGCAGATGATATGTAATGCTCTTTCCAAAATCTCTGCTTGTTGATGCATATTTCCTGGAAATATTCACAATTCCTTCATTTTGGCCAATAAGATGTGGCCGGTATGTTTGAAGAGGAAGGAAGGAGTGAAGGCTGGCTCCTGAGAGATTTGGGGCTGGATTTTCAGCCCATTGACTCCTAATGGTGAGAAACTCTAGCCCTTGGGTTATCTGATTTTACACTGCTCATGACCCCTTGGCAAGCTCCTGCAACGAGCAGAGTTGAAGGTTTTGTGGTGCTGATGCCAGATCCAGGGGGTTGACAGCACAAACCTTTGGACTTTTGAGGCAACAGTTCAAATGCTGGGATTGAATTGGGGGTGCAGAGGATGAGGGTACCTTACCGTATTCTACTGCCAAGATTGGAAAGATTGGTGCAGTTTGCAGAACTTTGTTAGAGAATGAGGCCTTTTAATGGACATAACAGAAGAGGCCAAAGAAGACACAGCGGATATAGATGAGCAGCTTCAGAAACCATTACCAGACCAGCCATTGTAGGGACAGATGATGTATACTGGACTAATGTGCTGCTTTTCATCAGGCCAATCATCTGCCGCAATGATTTTGTGATAGGCAAGTACCAATTATATTGCCATATTACTTTTCAGTGTATTTAAGGAAATGGGTAACAGATGTCAAATAAGTATGTTTTGCACAACTTTCAACGTACTCGGAGATTTTTATTGCCGTTTTTCAGTGTACCTGGCAGTGTCTAAGCACGTGAGCTCTTATGGGCATAACTTGTTATAAGGTGTTTGCCTAATGTAAGATTAGCCCATCCCATAATATTCTTAAACTTTGATGGCTGCAGCCTGTCTTTGCCCTTTGTCCTTGCTGAGGGGGTCTGCTGTCCTCTGGCTCAGTCCCACATCTTCCTTTGATAGACAAGGCCCACTAACCGCGGATGTAACAGACCCTGATCGGCCACGGTGTCAGTGCCAGGGCGGTCCTTTGTGAGTGTTTCAGGCTATCGTTGCTTTCAGAGGTCTTGGTTGAAGCCAGTGCCATGTTGGTACAGAACTGTCACTCAGCTATTCCTATTCCTCTCATGCACACCATATCTGGAGACTTGTGCAAGAGAACTCTGTCTGAATGAGGTTGTTAAATCCCTGCTAGATGCTCCTCTTTACGCAATCAGCTCTGGTTTCTCGGCTCATGTTATTGTGGTGGCCATTGCGGTTGACGGTGATGTTATTCCCCTTTTGATGGCAACCATCCATCACACAAAGTGACATCTCAGGTGTCACAGCATCTTCAGTTGGAAAGCAGGGGCAGTTACCAATGCAAGCCAAGGCCCCATGGGCAAAGCAGGCAGCTGACATGACCGTCGTTCTGCACCCCCTTCACAAACAGTGCTGTGCGATGATCCCAATGATATCGCCTTCTCCTCCCCCTCACTGTCTCTACTTACCTTTTTATGATGGGTATGTGCTGGAGCTGAATGGTTGTGTGAGGTGCTCAGATAACTGGTGTCTTCCTGCTGATCACTAACATCAGCTTGGCTTCACTGACCAAAGGAGCGTTTGAATCTTATAAACCGTGCGGGTTTAGAGATCAAGAGCCAGAGTGTGTATTAGCCAAAGTTTGTTCATAGTTAGAACACTGTGTGTGTGTGTGTGTGTGTATGTGGGGGGGGGGGGGGGGTGTATGTGTATGGGGGGGGGGTGTATGTGTATGGGGGGGGGGGTGTATGTGTATGTGGGGGGGGGGGGTGTATGTGTATGTGGGGGGGCGTATGTGTATGTGGGGGGGGGTGTATGTGTATGTGGGGGGGGGTGTATGTGTATGTGGGGGGGGGGTGTATGTGTATGGGGGGGGGGGGTGTATGTGTATGTGGGGGGGGGGTGTATATGTGTATGTGGGGGGGGGTGTATGTGTATGTGGGGGGGGGGTGTATGTGTATGTGGGGGGGGGTGTATGTGTATGTGGGGGGGGGTGTATGTGTATGTGGGGGGGGGGTGTATGTGTATGTGGGGGGGGGGTGTATGTGTATGTGGGGGGGGGGTGTATGTGTATGTGGGGGGGGGGGTGTATGTGGGGGGGGGGGTGTATGTGTATGGGGGGGGGTGTATGTGTATGTGGGGGGGGTGTGTGTATGTGGGGGGGGGGTGTATGTGTATGGGGGGGGGGTGTATGTGTATGTGGGGGGGGGTGTATGTGTATGTGGGGGGGGGTGTATGTGTATGTGGGGGGGGGTGTATGTGTATGTGGGGGGGGGTGTATGTGTATGTGGGGGGGGGTGTGTGTATGTGGGGGGGGGGGTGTATGTGTATGGGGGGGGGGTGTATGTGGGGGGGGGGGTGTATGTGTATGGGGGGGGGGTGTATGTGTATGTGGGGGGGGGTGTATGTGTATGTGGGGGGGGGTGTATGTGTATGTGGGGGGGGGGTGTATGTGTATGTGGGGGGGGGGTGTATGTGTATGTGGGGGGGGGGTGTATGTGTATGTGGGGGGGGGGTGTATGTGTATGTGGGGGGGGGGTGTATGTGTATGTGGGGGGGGGGTGTATGTGTATGTGGGGGGGGGGTGTATGTGTATGTGGGGGGGGGGTGTATGTGTATGTGGGGGGGGGGTGTATGTGTATGTGGGGGGGGGTGTATGTGTATGTGGGGGGGGGTGTATGTGTATGTGGGGGGGGGGTGTATGTGTATGTGGGGGGGCGTATGTGTATGTGGGGGGGGGTGTATGTGTATGTGGGGGGGGGTGTATGTGTATGTGGGGGGGGGGTGTATGTGTATGGGGGGGGGGGGTGTATGTGTATGTGGGGGGGGGGTGTATGTGTATGTGGGGGGGGGGTGTATGTGTATGTGGGGGGGGGGTGTATGTGTATGTGGGGGGGGGGTGTATGTGTATGTGGGGGGGGGTGTATGTGTATGTGGGGGGGGGGTGTATGTGTATGTGGGGGGGGGGGTGTATGTGTATGTGGGGGGGGGGTGTATGTGTATGTGGGGGGGGGGTGTATGTGGGGGGGGGTGTATGTGGGGGGGGGGTGTATGTGGGGGGGGGGTGTATGTGGGGGGGGGGTGTATGTGGGGGGGGGGTGTATGTGTATGTGGGGGGGGGGGTGTATGTGTATGTGGGGGGGGGGGTGTATGTGTATGTGGGGGGGGGGGTGTATGTGTATGTGGGGGGGGGGGTGTATGTGTATGTGGGGGGGGGGGTGTATGTGTATGTGGGGGGGGGGGTGTATGTGTATGTGGGGGGGGGGTGTATGTGTATGTGGGGGGTTGTGGGGTGGGGGGTGTGTGTGTATATATGTGGGGGGGGTGTGTGTATATATGTGGGGGGGTGTATGTATATATGTGGGGGGGGTGTATGTATGTGGGGGGTTGTGGGGTGAGGGGGGGTGTGTGTGTTCGGTTCACATTTTCTTTCCTCTGGGTAACCTGTTGTTATGTATTCGGACTAGCCTGTCACATTACAGGGAGGACGATAGTTATTTGTGTGACTGCCTTATCCCTTTCTGTGCCACCTGTCTCCCCTATTCTATTCTAAGAAAACGAATAATTCCATTTCAGGCTCCACCTCCTCAGCCTGTGTCTTCGGTCCTGTTTGTTCCATGTGGTACAGGGGCACTTTGCACGAGGGTTCACAGGATAGCGATCAGGAGTGGGAAGTAGTACTTTTTCCCCCCATTCCTAACCGAGGAACACTTGAGCCAATTTTAGCATTCCCACCACTGCTCTGCTAACCTAACATAGACTAGGGTTTGGCCAGTGGGCAGTGTGGCTCAATGTCACATCATCTGGTGCACTTATTCACTCAGCTATCAGGGGAACTGCATCTTGTGCTGTTTGAACTGAGATTTACTTTTTGAATGGAGTGACCCCTGATCTCTACTGAGTTAGCCTGAGCTAAGGACAGGAAAAACCAGTCCGGATTCCCGCTCCTGATCACTTCCCGGTGACACCTGCTGGAAAGTGTGCATGTGAGAACAACAGGGGAGCATGGGACCGGGCTCGGGGGAGCGCGGGACCGGGACCAGGGAGATCATCCCACCACTCATATACTCTGTTGCTATCTGAGCTCCCACCTCATAAATGAGCACATGGACAGGGCACCAAAGTGTTTCTGACCATTGTGGAACTGAACCCAGCATGAACCAGCAGCTTTAGGAGAGATGGGGAGAAACTTAGAGGGGCCGTGGGGGAGAACGTTGGGTGTGGGGTTTAGACCAGCTGACTCGCGCACTGGTTAAATCTTCCCAAAGTCATTCCATGTGAAAGTTTTGCAGGGAATGTAATCCCATTGGCCTGGGCTGGAATTTGAACCCAAATAACAAAGGTGAAAAGGTCTAACTGGCTGTGCCACCCAGTCCCCAGGTGTTTGGTTCTTTGCATATCGAAAGTTTGCCTTTTCTTTCTCAAGGGACAAGGGTCTGTCTGAAGTGAGTGAAAGACTTTCTCAGCAGTGAAGAACAGCAAGACTGGATGGGGTTTGGTGCAACTCCGTGTGGGATTCCCAAGGGTAAGGATGTTTGCATTCAATTTAAAAGATCTTTTAGGATTGGTTGTTGCAGTAGGTTAAAGATTGAACTTTCACCTCTGCAACTTGGGTTTGAACATAGGTCAGACTGATGAGGTGAATAGTCACCTCACTCTGGTTATAGTGCTTTATGTGAAATGGGTTTGGGATTCTCAACCCAGTATCTAGGGGACAAGAGCCTACGGTACAAAACGACCCCTTATCTTGGCATTAATCAACATTATATTGGCAACCTTATTCAGAGAGGCCTGTGGGAAGGGCAGAGTTGCCGTTGTTGCAGTAGAGGGTGCTCTCCTGACGTCGGATCTAAGACACAGTGCAGGTTGTTGTGTTAGTGATGTTGTAAAATATTTCCTGTGTTCACTATTAACAGTGAAATTATTCATGTATTCTAAAAGAATGCACTTACCATTTTGCTATAAATAGCGGTCAGAGGAAACCTCACTACAATCACAAGATCGCTACATTTTTCCCCCATTATTGGGAGCTAGCTGTGTGACCTCTAATCTGACTCTAGATAGGAAAAGTGGAGAAGCACAACATTCAGCCCCTCTTTACTGTCTGTTTCAACAAACGTCGTCCTCATTCCACTGAAATGGCCAAGTTTAAAAACAGTTGACTAAATGTTTGTGGGGGTGAGGGACGCTGCTGTGGATGGAGTGGGTCATTTGGCCTCGGTGCTCCCCCAGGTTCAGGAGAGGAAGAATCCACCAGGGTTCTTGCTGCTTATTATTGCCCAGTGCGATGGCAGCTTTTGAGCTGCCCTGTGATGCGCCCCAAAATTGTAATGGTGCTGGCTCATAATACAGCTCGTAATCATCTTCCACTTGGACAATGTACCGGAGGGGACCTGATCCCAGTAAGAGCTAGCACCTTCAGGAGAAAAGTGGACAGTACTGGGGGAGGGGAGAGGGATTTAGAAAAGTGCAGCTGGGATTGTTCTCCTTAGAGCAAAGAAGGTTAAGGAGAGATTTATTAGAGGTGTTCAAAATTATGAAGGGGTTTTGAAAGAGTGGATAGGGAGAAACTGTTTCCAGTGGCAGAAGGGCTGGTAACCAGAGGGCACAGATTTAAGTTAATTGGCAAAAAAGCCAGAGGGGAGATTAGGAGAATTTTTTTTATGCAGTGACTTGTAATGATCTGGAATGCACTGCCTGAAAGGGTGGTGGAAGCAGTTTCAAAAGTAACTTTCAAAAGGCAATTGAATACATACTTGGAAAGGAAACATTTGCAGGGCTACAGGGAAAGAGCAGTGAAGTGGGACTAATTGGATAGCTCTTTCAAAGAGCTGGCACAGGCACGATGGGCCAAATGGCTCTTATGATTCTATAATTTGACCTGGCCACCTACCAAACTCTCGGTTAGCCCCCATTGCCGACCAAGTAAAGAGCCAAATCAGGGTTTTTTTAAATTCCCCACGGGTGTGGGATGGGCAGGATATTTCCATACCCATCATTGTTCCGTCTTCCATCAGTGAGCATGAAAACTTGTCTTGTTAATGAAGATCATTAGATTTTCCTCCACTTTTCAGCCAATGTACTCTGCTGGCGGTGTTACCTCCTGCAGTGCATGACTGATATATTCCTGCAATGTAGCCTGCACCGCAGAAAAGGTGATCAATCCTAGTATAAGTTGTATGCTAGTTCCCCTTGAACAAGGCAATAATGCTTCTACATTGTTGTGTGCATGCCGGATAAAATACTACATGTTATCATGCACAGTAATAACAAAACTGTATGCTACTATGCACAGTAGTAACTACTGTGTGCTACCATGTACTCCATTATCAGTTCAGCGTGCTACTGTGAACTCCAGTAACTGTACAGTATGCCACCGTGTGCTCCAGAAACAGTACTGCGCGCTACTGTGTACTCCAATAACAGTACTGCGCGCTACTGTGTGCTCCAATAACGGTACTGCGCGCTACTGTGCACTCCAATAACGGTACTGCGCGCTACTGTGCACTCCAATAACGGTACTGCGCGCTACTGTGCACTCCAATAACGGTACTGCGCGCTACTGTGCACTCCAATAACGGTACTGCGCGCTACTGTGCACTCCAATAACGGTACTGCGCGCTACTGTGTACTCCAATAACGGTACTGCGCGCTACTGTGTGCTCCAGAAACGGTACTGCGCGCTACTGTGTGCTCCAGAAACGGTACTGCGCACTACTGTGCACTCCAATAACAGTACTGCGCGCTACTGTGCACTCCAATAACGGTACTGCGCGCTACTGTGCACTCCAATAACGGTACTGCGCG
Organism: Heptranchias perlo; assembly: GCF_035084215.1. Taxonomy (NCBI): domain Eukaryota; kingdom Metazoa; phylum Chordata; class Chondrichthyes; order Hexanchiformes; family Hexanchidae; genus Heptranchias; species Heptranchias perlo. Next base: position 65,439,867 of record NC_090337.1, on the reverse strand, counting down.
CTACTGTGTGCTCCAGAAACGGTACTGCGCACTACTGTGTGCTCCAGAAACGGTACTGCGCACTACTGTGTGCTCCAGAAACGGTACTGCGCACTACTGTGTGCTCCAGAAACGGTACTGCGCACTACTGTGCACTCCAATAACGGTACTGCGCACTACTGTGCACTCCAATAACAGTACTGCGCACTACTGTGCACTCCAATAACGGTACTGCGCACTACTGTGCGCTCCAATAACGGTACTGCGTGCTACTGTCTGCTCCAATAACGGTACTGCGCGCTACTGTGTGCTCCAGATACAGTACTGCGCGCTACTGTGCGCTCCAATAACGGTACTGCGCGCTACTGTGTGCTCCAGATACAGTACTGCGCGCTACTGTGCACTCCAATAACGGTACTGCGCACTACTGTGCACTCCAATAACGGTACTGCGTGCTACTGTCTGCTCCAATAACGGTACTGCGCGCTACTGTGTACTCCAATAACGGTACTGCGCGCTACTGTCTGCTCCAATAACGGTACTGCGCGCTACTGTGTACTCCAATAACGGTACTGCGCGCTACTGTGTGCTCCAGAAACGGTACTGCGCGCTACTGTGTACTCCAATAACGGTACTGCGCGCTACTGTGTGCTCCAGAAACGGTACTGCGCGCTACTGTGTGCTCCAATAACAGTACTGCGCGCTACTGTGTACTCCAATAACGGTACTGCGCGCTACTGTGTGCTCCAGAAACAGTACTGTGTGCTCCAGAAACAGTACTGCGCGCTACTGTGTGCTCCAGAAACGGTACTGCGCGCTACTGTGTGCTCCAGAAACGGTACTGCGCGCTACTGTGCACTCCAATAACGGTACTGCGTGCTACTGTGTGCTCCAATAACGGTACTGCGCGCTACTGTGTGCTCCAGAAACGGTACTGCGCGCTACTGTGTGCTCCAGAAACGGTACTGCGCGCTACTGTGCACTCCAATAACGGTACTGCGTGCTACTGTGTGCTCCAATAACGGTACTGCGCGCTACTGTGTGCTCCAATAACGGTACTGCGCGCTACTGTGTGCTCCAGAAACGGTACTGCGCGCTACTGTGCGCTCCAATAACGGTACTGCGCGCTACTGTGTACTCCAATAACGGTACTGCGCGCCACTGTGCGCTCCAATAACGGTACTGCGCGCTACTGTGCGCTCCAATAACGGTACTGCGCGCTACTGTGTACTCCAATAACGGTACTGCGCGCTACTGTGTACTCCAATAACGGTACTGCGCGCTACTGTGCGCTCCAATAACGGTACTGCGCGCTACTGTGCGCTCCAATAACGGTACTGCGCGCTACTGTGTGCTCCAATAACGGTACTGCGCGCTACTGTGTGCTCCAATAACGGTACTGCGCGCTACTGTGTGCTCCAATAACGGTACTGCGCGCCACTGTGCGCTCCAATAACGGTACTGCGCGCTACTGTGCGCTCCAATAACGGTACTGCGCGCTACTGTGCGCTCCAATAACGGTACTGCGCGCTACTGTGTGCTCCAGAAACGGTACAGCATGCTACCGTGTACTGAAGTAACAGTTCTGTGTGCTACTGTGCATGATCATTACAGTTTTCCTAGTATGCACAATAAGAACAATGTTCTATTGTGTGTGTCTAGTGTAGACATAATGCTGCTTCTTTCCTTGGATGCTTCCACATTGGTAGGGCTTGCCAAGATTCAACTATTCCATTGCAAGGAAAACATAAGGAATGACGTCTTTTTTGAAGATGGTTTTGATATTGTAGATGTTGAGAGATTTCTTTTGATCTCTTCCAGATGTCCATTGGTGTGGTTGTAAGCAGCGTGCTCCAATTAAGGATTTCAGGTTTTTTTTCCCCTTGAACTTGGAAAATATTCATCATATATTGTCATGTTTTTGTAGTGTTTTTTTGCGATTGTTGATTGAAGTTGCTGTAAAACTGTTCACATCTTTTGTACACTGTGTGTTATATGCACTATATCCATAGTTTGATGTCCATGATTGCTAATTGAGGTGCCATTCCTCAAAGCATGGCATTGTTAGATTTATCTTGGCGTTTTGGCCCACAGGTGGGGCCAAGCCCAAAGACTCATTGTCATTATCGAGGATAAAATGAAGAGAAATGAGCATCCTGTAGTGCCTGTCACGTATACTAACACATCTGGGTCCACTGTCCCATCAAAGAAAAGACCCACCAGCTGGTATTACCTGATTGGGACTGGCCAGTTCTGACCCCTTAAAAACGTATGCTCTCCAACAATTTCTTTGCCTTGCACTAGATCCCCTCCTCCCTGGATGTCTCAGACCACCTCATTCCATTCTGTATAACTGTGACATGACATACAGGTGCCCAGGGCCTCGACACCAGGGTGAGGACAGGTGTGTTGCCCATGCCACCCGATGAGTGCAGAACCTCATGTCTCATGGTGTTGACTCAGTCGTTTCCTAGCTACATCATGAGCTCTTGGTGACTTACTGCTCTTGTTCCCTTCTTGGTGAAATTTGCTTTGCATCCTTGATTGTCTAGCTTGAACTGGAGACCATCCTGGTCCCTGAGAGTGATTGGGAATAAGGTACCATCCAAAGAGAACAGGGGTACTCTACTTGCGAGTGGCTGAGGCTTGGTATGATCTACCCCCGAGGATGTTAAGACTGGATGTGTCTGCCTAGACCTCTAACCCCAGGGGTGGATCCTTTGCTCTGGGTTTCACAAGAGGCTGACCACGTTGATCTTTTTAGGTTTCATCTTGCCTGCCACCCTTTGGATCTCAACCAACGGAATGTGGGCAGATGGCGCGTGACCACTTCTGAGTTTGTGGTCGTGTACCAGGTGCAGTGTGAACACGGCAAAATCTCAGCCCAGGATGCCAACCGTATTCTCCCAGAATTGAACTTGAAACCGTTGTAATTTATGGGACAGGCAGATCTTTGAATAAGGGTCTGCTTCGATGAGAATTGCCTGCCTCCAAATTCACTGGGTTGAGTTCTCCTGCCAGGGTGTGAACCTGCTGCAAGCTATGGTGAGAACTAGTCTAAGAACTCGTCAGAGAACCCTACAACCCTAATGACCATCTCATTACAGCCCAGGTTGTAGTGGATGCCCTAGATTTAGCTATTCGGCCTATCACCCGGGAGAGTTGCTGTTCTGTTACGATTGGCTTTACATTTTGGGCTTCTCGCCACAGAAAAAAGTCCAGCTGCTATGGGTGTTATCAAATGACACCAGGCTTTTTAGTATGCAAACCTCTGACACCATAAACACAGCCTCAGGGTGGCTCCCAATATGTGAGATTCAGCTCATCCCGGCTGCTGGCCTGGTAACATCTGTTGTTGATATTGCCTCAGAGGCCTATTAATGTTTCAGGCACTCCACAACAGTTTGCAGGGGGCTCATTGAATCATAGAATCTTGCAGCACAGAAGGAGGCCATACAGCCCATCGTGCCTGTTCCGGCTCTTTGAAAGAGCTATCCAATTAGTCCCACTCCCCTGCTCTTTCCCCGTGGCCCTGCAAATTTCTCCTTTCCAAGTATTTATCCAATTCCCTTTTGAAAGTTATTATTGAATCTGCTTCCACCGCCCTTTCAGGCAGTGCATTCCAGATCATAACTTGCTGCTTAAAAAAAATTCTCCTCATCACCCCTCTGGTTCTTCTGCCAATTATGTTACTGTAATCACCAACCCCAGCTATTCAGTAACGACTCCCGTCTCCCAACCTCACCCTGGTGGGGGTGGGGGAAGGGGTGGAACACCTGATGCTCTTCACGGTAAAGTGGGAGGTAATCACAACCAATGCTTGGGTCAGGGAAACCGTGCACATTTTGAGATGACACATCCTCCCTTCAAGTCCTGCCAAATGGAGGACCCCAGGTTGTGACTGTACTTGCAGCCGAGGTGAGGGGCCCGTGGTCGTCTGCAGTAATCAAGCAGGACCCCAAAAACTCCACGGGTTTCCACCCTATCCTGCATCTCAAAAACAAATATCTCCCAGTGACCAAATTGAAGCCCCAGATCATGAACCCCCAAGGTGGTTGTTGCTATCAGACTGATACAAGTCCAGTCCCAATCCTGAAGGGGTGAGACAATCTAAATGGTCAACAATCTAAAAGACAGTCTACTCTTCATTCTAAGTCGCTTAATTCAATTTGAAATAGTGCAAAAGAAGCCTCCTGTGCTGTTTTATCTAATTTATATTACTGAATCATTTGAATTTTTGTCATGCAAAAAAGAAATAGCTTCAGGAACCGACTGCACCAACTGCTATGGGCTGTAAACCTGATCCAAGTGATTCAAATCAGGTTTAACTCATCTTCTGCAAGAGATTCCTTGGTTGACATAAGATGTGAATGACCCTGGAAAGTGCTGATAACCTGCTATACTGCAGTCCCAACTACCTCTCTTACCAGAAAAGACACCTTCAAATGGGCTCTCGTGCAGCCTGGACAGCAATGTCCTGAGTTGGCCTGTAGTCCTTTTTGTATGAGTGGATGATCTACCCAGAAGCAAGAGTTTTACTTTGATCGACCTATTCCCGTTGTTGGATAGCCACCAACTCCGTTGTTTCTGCTCAGGAATCTTGGAAAAGTCGACCTGTAAAGGGATGGTTTGTCCTCCTGGAAATTAATATTTCTGTCTGTATATCCTTGTATTCCCTCATTCCCAGAGTTCTGGTAAGATTTGAGCAGAAGAAGCTATTCTGATAATCCCATTTTGATCTTGAAAACTGGTTCTCTGACATTTTGGCATCAAGCATTATCTGTTCCAATCTCACTGCCTCACTGGAAGGACCTCTTTGCTCAGCTGCCAGACCTGGTTTTTCAACCAAGCCGAGTCAATTTCCACCTGCTGCCTGTTGGAGAAGATCTGTTCCTTTGAGAAAGGTCTTTCAGCTTTTGGTGGATACTTTAGTGGCTTCAGAGAAGCTGTCTCCTAATTTTGTTTCCAGCATCGTGGAAAATGCATATAAGATGCAGGGGCTAAAACCCATTGAGCCGTGATATTTACGTGAAGTTGTTCCAGTACCTCCAGAACTTTTTAGCCCTCCACATGGAGCTAAATATGATTCATACTGGGGCAAATAAGTCTTACACAAACCCCATACCAATATTGTGATATTTCAAGATATCAAAACATCTTAAGGTATCTGAATCCCTTGTAGCAGAATGGTCCATTCATAGGCCGATGCGGTGGGGGGGGCACCCTGTTCATCAGCCGGTGTGGAGGGGGGGTGGGGGCACCCTGTTCACGGGCTGGTGTGGTGGGGGTGGGGGCACCCTGTTCACGGGCCGGTGCAGTGGGGGCTCCCTGTTCACGGGCCGGTGCGGTGGGGGGGGGCACCCTGCTCATGGGCTGGTGTGGTGGGGGGGGGGGCACCCTGCTCATGGGCCGGTGCGGTGGGGGGGGGGGGCACCCTGCTCATGGGCCGGTGCGGTGGGGGGGGGCACCCTGCTCATGGGCCGGTGCGGTGGGGGGGGGGGGCACCCTGTTCATGGGCCGGTGCGGTGGGGGGCACCCTGTTCACGGGCCGGTGCGGTGGGGGGCACCCTGTTCACGGGCCGGTGCGGTGGGGGCACCCTGTTCACGGGCCGGTGCGGTGGGGGCACCCTGTTCACGGGCCGGTGCGGCGGGGGGGGCGGGGTGCGGTGGGGGCACCCTGTTCACGGGCCGGTGCGGTGGGGGTGGGGGCACCCTGTTCACGGGCCGGTGCGGTGGGGGCACCCTGTTCACGGGCCGGTGCGGCGGGGGGGGCGGGGTGCGGGGGGGGCACCCTGTTCACGGGCCGGTGCGGGGTGGGGGCACCCTGTTCACGGGCCGGTGCGGCGGGGGGGGCGGGGTGCGGGGGGGGCACCCTGTTCACGGGCCGGTGGGGTGGGGGGGGTGGGGAGACCCTGTTCACGGTGGGGAGACCCTGTTCATGGGCCGTCACAACAGTTTGTATTGGAAAGAAAAATAGATTTTCCTTTACATAGCACCGCATCACGTCTCTCAGAAGTGCTTTATATACTACTTTACATTGTGATTGTCATTTAGACAAATATGGCGAGATTTGACGTGCCTTAAGGTTCCACAAACAACCGTGAGATAAATGATCAGTTACTCTGTTTTTGGCAATGTTGATTGAGGGAGCAGTGTTGGCCAGGATAGTGAGACAATTCTCTGTTCTTCTTTGAATAGCCATGGGATCTTTAACGTTCGCATGAGCCACAGGAACAGGCAGACTGCCCCATAGGATGGGAATGCATTTCATAGGCTGCAAGAGTAGAGGGCACAGTCTAGGCTGACACTCCAGTGCAGTACTGAGGGAGTGCTGCACTGTTGGAGGTGCTGTCTTTCGGATGAGACATAAAACCGAGACCCCGTCTGCCCTCTCAGGTGGATGTAAAAGATCCCAAGGCACTATTTCGAAAAAGAGCAGAGGAATTCTCCCCAGGGTCCTTGCCAATGTTTATCCCTCAACCAACATCACTAAAAAAAAAACAGTTTATCTGGTCATTATCACATTGCTATTTGTGGGACCTTGCATTGTGCAAATTGGCTGCCACGTTCCCTACATTACAACAGTGACTACACATCAAAAGTACTTCATTGGCTGTAAAGCGCTTTGGGACTTCCTGAGGTCGTGAAAGGCGCTATATAAATGCAAGTCTTTCTTTCACTTCTGTAAATGGCAACAGTGGAGGCTGTTGGGCAGCAGGGGCTGCTGTTCATAGGCTGGCATGGTAGAGGGCACTGCACTGAGGATAATGCAGTGGGCTGCTTTAAAAGTTCAGGCTTGTATAGCAGGGGATATTGTGAGGCAAATCCCCTATTTTCAAGAGTTTTGGACTCCAGTAACCTATTTTATCTCATTCACAAAATGTGGCAGGGTGAAAGCACCAATTTGTCACATTGAAGGATATTGATGCTGAACAGTGGAACACTTTTTCGTTTTGCCACCCAGTGTCAGCATGAAGCACAAGTGAGTGAAATATAACTCAGATCAGATGCACAGTAATGCTCTCAACACTGCCCCAACAATGTGCCTTAGTCCCAACCTCAGAACAGCGTCCTCTACTGCACCAGTGTGAATTTTAACACAGTCCACACCAGCTATCATTATAAAAACAGAAAATGCTGGAAACACTCAGCAGGTCAGGCAGCATCTGTGGAGAGAGAAACAGAGTTAACGTTCCAGGTCGATGCCCTTTCATCAGGGTCCCAGCTATCAATATGCCCCTCTGAGTGAGACTGCCACTTTGTCGTGCTGCGAGAAATGAGCTGAGACTGGCCGAACTCGTTTTAAACAGAAACCGAAAAGGCATGAAGCTTTCATCCCTGGGATGAATTCTAACATAGATGCATGAGGTAAAAGAGCAGTGTCCTAAGAGACTACATCCACATGTTCACCAATTGCCTGATCACCACTTACAAGAGGACAGTCCAGTTTTACACTGAACTATGTTTATTACCCCTCAGAGGAGAAGTCTATTTCCACAGTGCCTTGGATGTATTATGATGCCACGTATCTTATGTGAAGGCCCATTCTTGGCAGTCTGCAATCAGGATTATTCACAACGATGGTCCATGTGAAGCCCTGGCAGTTTGGATGAGACCCCACTTCCTGCTGGCCCATGTTGGAGACCTCCCGCCACCAGTGAAGGAGCCCACCTAGTGCTCCTCTGTGCTGGAGCCCACCTAGTGCTCCTCTGTGCTGGAGCCCACCTAGTGCTCCTCTGTGCTGGAGCCCACCTAGTGCTCCTCTGTGCTGGAGCCCACCTAGTGCTCCTCTGTGCTGGAGCCCACCTAGTGCTCCTCTGTGCTGGAGCCCACCTAGTGCTCCTCTGTGCTGGAGCCCACCTAGTGCTCCTCTGTGCTGGAGCCCACCTAGTGCTCCTCTGTGCTGGAGCCCACCTAGTGCTCCTCTGTGCTGGAGCGCCGCCCTAGTGTTTTGTTATTTTTAGTGAGTGAAGGGTAGCACACTCTGAATTGTGTAAAGGGAAATTGAACAACAACAACAATAGCGCCTTTAACTCAGGGTTGTAGAACACATTAAACATAGAATCATGGAAAGGTTACAGCATGGAAGGAGGCCATTCAGCCTGCTGATTCCGTGCTGACTCTCTGCAACAGCAATCCAGCTAATCCCTATCCCCGTAGCCCTGAAAACTTTTTCCTTCAATTACTTATCCAGTTCCTTTTTGAAGGCCATGATTGAATCTGCCTCCACCACCCCCTTGGGCAGTACATTCCAGATCCTCACCACTTGCTGTGCAAAAAAGTTTTTCCTCATGTCACCTTTGGTTCTTTTGCCAATCACCATAAATCTATGTCCTCTGGTTCTTGACCCTTCCGCCAATGGGAACAGTTTCTCTCTATCTACTCTGTCTCGACCCTTCATGATTTTGAATACCTCTATCAAATCTCCTCTCAATCTTCTCTGTTCCAAGGAGAACAACCCCAGCTTCTCCAGTCTATGCACGTAACTGAAGTCCCTCATCCTTGAAACTATTCTAGTAAATCTCTTCTGCATCCTCTCTAGGGCCTTCACATCCTTCCGAAAGTGTGGTGCACATGGTTTATAAAATGGCAGGAATAAAATGGAAAATGAGGATAAAAGACCAGGGGACATGTAGGGAAATGACTGCTCTTTCATTGTGTCTGTTTAAGATTTCGGGATCTTTACAGAGACCTCCTGATGCATCCCAGAAACTGGAGCTCCAGCTTCTCAGTGTTCCATCATAGAGTTTGGTATCTCGTGCTGTTGGCGACCCTGGAGCCCGTGTCCTGACATTCTGCTGTACAGTCTCATAGGTGACCTTTGAGAAGTCCCTGATCTGCATCATTGAGACCTACAGACTGAAGGGCTGTGCTGGCCAGTTTATTGTGGTGTGAGCCAGTCTGAGGCAGAGTTCCCTAAAATATATGCAAATTTGCTCTTCCCTCCATTAAGGGGAAGAGCAAATTTGCATATTATTTATTTATTTACTAACTTACTGTGAGGGCTAGTTTTCTCTCATTTCTCCCTATTCTCAAGTCTTCTGGACTCTGCACCAACTGGGACTGAGGGTGGGCGAGGGCTCGGGGCTGAGGGTGGGCAAGGGCTCGGGACAGGGTTAGGGTTAGGGTTGGAACGGAGAGTGGGCAGGTGATATGCTTCCAGGTCTCCACCAATATCACTTTGACCCAATTTCTAGGAGCTATGAGAGCAGCCTGGGGAGACGTACCTTCCCAATAGGGAAGTACTCAGTGGCTTCTAAACCATCGTGCCTAAGATGAGAAGCTCAGTAGTGTGGGGTATTTGAGGTATAAACCTCATGGGACAGGACCAAGTATTTTGAGGAATGAGTCCCATCTGTGCTGTTCTGACAATGAATTTGACTTCAATTAATACGTTTTATTGTGGTGAGTAAAATATTAACTATTTTAATTTTTAGTTTTGATGAAAGCTTACTGGTGATTCTGTTGGTTCCCTTGATCATGTTTCTTTGAAAAAACGTTATCTCTTGGGCCTTTGAGGAGTTAACGTGAGAACTAGAATTACATCGAATGTACAGCACAGAAACAGGCCATTCAGCCCAACAGGTCCATGCAGGTGTTTATGCTCCACATGAGCCTCCTCCCTCCCTACTTCATCTAACCCAATCAACATAACCTTCTATTACTTCCTCCCTCATGTGTTTATCTAGCTTCCCCTTAAATGCATCAATGCTCTTCACCTCAACTACTCCTTGTGGTAGCGAGTTCCACATTCTCACCACTCTCTGGGTAAAGAAGTTTCTCGTGAATTCCCTATTGTATTTATTAGTGACTATCTTATATTTGTGGCTCCTAGTTTTGGTCTCCCCCACAAGTGGAAGCATCTTCTCCACGTCTATCCTATCAAACCCTTTCAGAACAAGCCCAGAACCCAGTTAACTAACTGCTCTCTCTCGATGACTTGGTTGGTAAGTGCACTGCAAATTGTGGAACTAGACAGTTTACACCAGAAAGGGCTCGGGTCCAATATTTGGTCTGTGCAAAGTCAGCTGATCTCAGCCAGAATGGTGGATGGGGTCCTACAATTAGCTTTTATGCTCCTGGACTAGGAAGGGGGGGGGGGGAGGGGAAACAGCTCTCGTTCCTGCTCTTGATTGCTGTCCAGTGACTGTTCCTGGAAAGTGGGTGTGTGAGGATGTTGGGTGAGTGAGGAAGTCGGGCTCAGCTGTAAAGCCCCCACAGTTGAACAGCATGTCGGCACGTGCTGCCTATGCTCACGTATAAGGAGCAATGACTTGGGCAAGCTACTAGAGGGCAGCCTGTGCCCATGGAACAGTACCACGAGTCGGGGAAGGGGGGAGAAGGAAGGCCCTCTGCAAGTCCAAGCCCTCGCTCTCCAGTGGCTAGATAGCTGCTTGCTTTAGGCCTATTGGACCAATGGGCTCAGCGGCGCTCAAGGTGAAAAGTAATGAATGTGTTTCCCAATCCTGCTGCTTCATCCTTCAGGGGCTGCGCGCCAGTTCATCCCATACATCATTACAAACAGTGGCCGGTGTCCCAGAAGCTCTACACCACGAGTGCCCAAACTTCATGTCTTCCTGGGTGGGTAAGTGTGTACCATGGAGTCATGGGGGCCTCACATCTCAACTTCCATTCATACTCCCGTTAATTCGTGCACATCTCCCGTTGCTGACACCTAACTGATCTTGGTGTTCTGATTTAGGATATATCCACCAATAAGGCAACAGGACTAAGAACAGCACTTTTCTAAAGCTCCTGGCCCACAAAACTCAAAGGGGGCAAAGCCATGAGTAAGAAATCTAAGCATAAGCAGGGCTGGGTTGTCTCAGGTTTGAGGGTGATGATACCAGGGCTAAGGGGCCATGTGCGACCCAAGGGCGGCGGTTTGGGCTCCCTCGCTCTACACCTTGTCCACCATTGGGACCTTTCCTGTGCCTATAAAGACCATCCTAAGCTGGCAATGGATTATTTAATTGGGGGGGGTGGGGAGGTTAGGGGTGGGGGGGGGTGAAAGGGCTGGGACACCAACTCTCAAGTTTTTTTTTAAGGACTTATTTCACAAATTTTAGCCATTAACTAAGGGGGGAAGCTGACAGCCAGTGAAGTCCTGCCTCACTCTCTCAGATGGTCAGTTGGGGGTCATGCAGCTTTAACCCCCAACTGCAGCCACCTCACTTCAGCCTGTGATACAATCCAGCGAGGATTAGCGACATAAATCTGGTCACATTACAGGGCTGCCTCCAACTTGCTTTCTATTTCTTGCACATCTGTTAACTGGGGTTTTGTACATATATATATGGGGGGAAAGAAATCAAACTGAAGAAAATACACTTGGAATTGGTGCTACATCACCCTCCAGCACATCTCGTGAGTGTTGATATGGACTGAGAACACCAAAAGTATTGGTCCTATGTATGCATAAAGTATTTAGCTGTATAGACTGATTGTATATAAACACGAGTAGCTTTGAGTTTGTACATTCCTTGAATGTGGAAGGATTTTATGTATTGGCAGTTACTTCAGTGCCTCTGAATCAGGACTTGAATGGTCCAGTTTGTCCTGGAATACTGGAGTGCTGCGGAATGGTTGGGGCATTACCATCCTGATCGCTGCATGTCACATATTGTAACCAACCGTAGATTAAAGACTGTTCACATCATGGGGGATACACTGTAATTGGCCGCCACATCCCCAGGCTAGGGAGGGAAGAATCAACCAAGGATTCACTCCAGAGTGTTATTCAGTGACCCCACATGCAAAAATGTGTGTGCGTGACTGTTGGGGGAAGGATAGGATTGGGATGAGCTGTCTCCTTGCTCGCTGTCAAATAGCCTGTCACGCTGCCTGTCAGGGCTCACCTTCAGAGAGTGGCTGTCTGGATAAGGTACTGGAGTCTACCGATTCCCATGGAATCAGACCCTCATCATGCATCATCGCCTAGAGGGGAGGGAAAAAAGAAAAACAGTTGTCCCCTTATGTTGAAATGGTTGACATTTCCGTAATGAGCACTTCACCTCCGTGGCAAACCTAAGTGTAAGAGACAGGCCCAAATATTCCCACATATATATTTTAAAACAATTAGCAGGTGCCACAGAGTGAATTGCAGGCTGGAAACTCACCCAACCGAGGCCTTGAGTCAGAGTGACGGGCAGCCCTAGGGGACTGAGGATGAGGGTCAGAGTGATGGGCAGCTCTGGGGGACTGAGGATGAGAGTCAGAGTGACGGGCAGCCCTAGGGGACTGAGGATGAGAGTCAGAGTGACAGGCAGCTCTGGGGGACTGAGCATGAGGGTCAGAGTGACGGGCGGTTCGGGGACTGAGGATGAGAGTCAGAGTGACGGGCAGCTCTGGGGGATTGAGGATGAGAGTCAGAGTGACGGACAGTTCGGGGACTGAGGATGAGAGTCAGTGTGACGGGCAGTTCGGGGACTGAGGATGAGAGTCAGAGTGACGGGCAGCTCTGGGGGATTGAGGATGAGAATCAGAGTGACGGACAGTTCGGGGACTGAGGATGAGAGTCAGAGTGACGGGCAGCTCTGGGGGATTGAGGATGAGAATCAGAGTGACGGGTAGTTCGGGGACTGAGGATGAGAGTCAGAGTGACGGGCAGCTCTGGGGGACTGAGCATGAGGGTCAGAGTGACGGGTGGTTCGGGGACTGAGGATGAGAGTCAGAGTGACGGGCAGCTCTGGGGGATTGAGGATGAGAGTCAGAGTGACGGACAGTTCGGGGACTGAGGATGAGAGTCAGAGTGACGGACAGTTCGAGGACAGGATGAGAGTCAGAGTGTCGGGCGGTTTGGGGACTGAGGATGAGAATCAAAGTGACAGGCAGTTCGGGGACTAAGGATGAGAATCAGAGTGATGGGCTGTTCGGGGACTGAGGATGAGAGTCGGAGTGACAGGCAGCTCTGGGGGACTGAGCATGAGGGTCAGAGTGACGGGCGGTTCGGGGACTGAGGATGAGAGTCAGAGTGACGGGCAGCTCTGGGGGATTGAGGATGAGAGTCAGAGTGACGGACAGTTCGGGGACTGAGGATGAGAGTCAGTGTGACGGGCAGTTCGGGGACTGAGGATGAGAGTCAGAGTGACGGGCAGCTCTGGGGGATTGAGGATGAGAATCAGAGTGACGGACAGTTCGGGGACTGAGGATGAGAGTCAGAGTGACGGGCAGCTCTGGGGGATTGAGGATGAGAATCAGAGTGACGGGTAGTTCGGGGACTGAGGATGAGAGTCAGAGTGACGGGCAGCTCTGGGGGACTGAGCATGAGGGTCAGAGTGACGGGTGGTTCGGGGACTGAGGATGAGAGTCAGAGTGACGGGCAGCTCTGGGGGATTGAGGATGAGAGTCAGAGTGACGGACAGTTCGGGGACTGAGGATGAGAGTCAGAGTGACGGACAGTTCGAGGACAGGATGAGAGTCAGAGTGTCGGGCGGTTTGGGGACTGAGGATGAGAATCAAAGTGACAGGCAGTTCGGGGACTAAGGATGAGAATCAGAGTGATGGGCTGTTCGGGGACTGAGGATGAGAGTCGGAGTGACAGGCAGCTCTGGGGGACTGAGGATGAGAGACAGAGTGATGGGCGGTTCGGGGACTGAGGATGAGAGTCAGAGTGACAGGCAGCTCTGGGGGACTGAGGATGAGAGTCAGAGTGATGGGTGGTTCGGGGACTGAGGATGGGAGTCAAAGTGACTGACAGTTCGGGGACTGAGTCAGAGTGACTGACAGTTCGGGGACTGAGTCAGAGTGACTGACAGTTCGGGGACTGAGTCAGAGTGACTGACAGTTCGGGGACTGAGTCAGAGTGACTGACAGTTCGGGGACTGAGTCAGAGTGACTGACAGTTCGGGGACTGAGTCAGAGTGACTGACAGTTCGGGGACTGAGTCAGAGTGACTGACAGTTCGGGGACTGAGTCAGAGTGACTGACAGTTCGGGGACTGAGTCAGAATGACTGACAGTTCGGGGACTGAGTCAGAGTGATTGACAGTTCGGGGACTGAGTCAGAGTGACTGACAGTTCGGGGACTGAGTCAGAGCGACTGACAGTTCGGGGACTGAGTCAGAGCGACTGACAGTTCGGGGACTGAGTCAGAGCGACTGACAGTTCGGGGACTGAGTCAGAGCAACGGGTAGTTCGGGGACTGAGGATGAGGGTCAGAGTGATGGGCAGTTCGGGGACTGAGGATGAGGGTCAGAGTGATGGGCAGTTCGGGGACTGAGGATGAGGGTCAGAGTGATGGGCAGTTCGGGGACTGAGGATGAGGGTCAGAGTGCCCTCTGTTCTGCGATGGGTGGTAATGCCTTCACTAGCCCAAAGGGCCTGTATTGTTGAGCCTAAACTATTGCTTGATTTCCATGAGTATTGGTCGAGCTTCATGTTTGCATGATTGACAGTGGATCGAGATTGTTTTTTTGAAAATAAAGTTCATTTTGAATTTTGCAGTGTGAATTAGGTATACCAGGATTCACCCTCCCTTTGCTGCTGAGTAAAACAGTAAGCCTGTACGTTCCTGGCACTTTAGTAACTGTGGGTAGATTCCACCTATGGATGGTGCCAATGCAAGGACCACACGTTCTCAATGAAGTTCATCGCATTAAGGAATGTACCTGTTTTAATGATGTTTTCTTGTTTTGGAATTTGTACACATTTTATTGTTATTGTGGTTCGCGATGACATTGAATTTTCCTACAATAATTATTTGATTAATTGACGCTGTGAGCATTCTGTTCGAGAACATATGGCCCCGATCCAGCTTCCTGATCTCGTACAGACTGCGGTTCCTTACAAGCCTTTTTCTGGAGTGACTCCTTAGATGCTGTATCCTATATTTCAATAAATATTGTACAGAATAAATTATGAATTACAGTGTAAGTGCCTCTGGAATGTCTTCCTTCATTTTTTTATCTTCCCAACTGTCTCACAGCGACACCATTTCATCGCTAGGAGTTTATATACCGGTGGAAGTGACAGGAAAACAGTGTCTACAGTAACGGTACAGTGACTGGTCCCTCACCACAATCATTGTCTTTCCCCAGGGACACTCTGCAGAATGCTCCAAAGCTAGGGTGTGACGGGACGCAGGCTCTTGATCTTGATCATCCAACTTTGGCAGCTGCCGCCAGACATTTCCCAGCAGGAAGAGAACCAACAGTTGTACTTCATCCGTTTTCAAATCCCTCCATGGCCTCGCCCCTCTCCCTATCTCTATAACTTTCCTCCAGCCCCACAACCCTCCGAGATCTCTGCGCTCCTCCAATTCTGGCCTCTTGCGCATCCCCGATTTTAATCGCTCCACCGTTGGCGGCCGTGCCTTCAGCTGCCTAGGCCCTGAGCTCTGGAATTCCCTCCCTAAACCTCTCCGCCCCTCTCTCCTCCTTTAAGACCCTCCTTAAAACCTACCTCTTTGACCAAGCTGTCCGACTATCTCCTCAAATGGCTCGGTGTCAAATTTTGTTTGATAATCGCTCTTGTGAAGCGCCTTGGGGCGTTTTATTACGTTAAAGGCGCGATATAAATGCTGTTGTTGAAGGAGGGGCATCATGTAATGTATGGAAGCTGGAATGAGCATTCCACCCCCTTGTGTACGCTCGCTGGAATGAGCATCCCACCCCCTTGTGTACGCTCGCTGGAATGAGCATTCCACCCCCTTGTGTACACTCGCTGGAATGAGCATTCCACCCCCTTGTGTACGCTCGCTGGAATGAGCATTCCACCCCCTTGTGTACGCTCGCTGGAATGAGCATTCCACCCCCTTGTGTACGCTCGCTGGAATGAGCATTCCACCCCCTTGTGTACGCTCGCTGCCTTTTGTTGTACAGCAGCATCTTCGCAGCCTCTCTGAGCTGAGGTGGTTAACTTGGTGCTGAATTACGGGCAGCTTTGCTTATGGACCCGTGCCCATTAGGAACTGGTGAACTCGGGTCCCAGAGGTGAAAGGACTAGCGTGCTAAAGCACTGCAGCACCGAATGTGCCAAAAGCAGCCCGTGCCATCTCCAGTCTGTGTATTCCGTGGAAATAAATTCTACAAGTACGTGGATTGATACAAGCGCCTCAGTGGGCTTTGTGACACATAGCACGCGCTCATTGCCTTGGGTTTTAGAATAGGACCCCTTAATCCTTGGCTTAAATGAGAGAGCCTACCAGGGGTACAGGGAAATCAGCACACAGGTTGCACCAGAATGCTCAGAAGTTGGGTATTGCACCAAACAACTTGGACACACAGTGAATGTGCCATGTGACGGGCCCACGGTTCACCGGCTACAATGACTGAATTGTTTGGCTAAATCCAGACAGGTTTATTCTTCCACCAGCTCCCACTTTCCCACTTTACAGCGACACCAATGACAGACCTTCAACAGAACGATCAGCAGCCTGACCCTGATGGCAATTGGAATTCAGAAGCAGGGTTTCAAGTTGCCATGGGCACAACTACATGGCACCAGGGTTAGCTGTAAAGTGGGAACTGGTGGAAAAATAAACCTGTCTGGATTTAGCCAAACAATTCAGTCATTGTAGCCGGTGAACCATGGGCCCGTCACATTCGCTGAGTGTCCAAGTTGTTTAGTGCAGTACTCAACTTCTGAGCATTCTGGTATAACCTGCACTGGGATGGAGCAGGTACTCGAAGGGAAGGCGGGCTGGGGCCACGGTTACATATTTTGGGGGGGAAAGAAGGCCGAGTGTTGTGCTGGAAAGAACTTCTCTCATGAGAGACTGGATACTTAAAAAACAGAGAAATTTCACAAAGCAAACTCTAAAGCTTATCAGTGATTCTCAAACTTTCCTGAATGTTGAGCCAAACTCAATTTTTAAAATAAATTTCTAGAATGTGCCTCCGAGGTCCCCTGACGTTCTGGGAAGGATTGCAGTTCTCTTATGCGTTCCCCCAACATCCAATGCTGTGGGCAGACCTCTCTGATGCACTGTCCATTGCCTATCTTGGAGCAGTACAGTGAAGAGGCTTTGCCTATAGTATTGACTTTAAATCCAGATTCTCCTCAGTCTTTCAATCTGCTGGAATTGTGGTGAGGCCGGACTTCCGCTCGATCGCATGAGCACTGACCCTGCTGAAGTTTCCATGGTCAGCTTCGTTTGAATATTGTGGAGGATGTACAGGCGTCGTGAACCCCAATCATGGGGAGTTCATCACTTGGGAGGGACAGTTTGGGGTGGGGGGACGGTTTGGGGAGGGGGTGCAGTTTGGGGGTGTTGGGAAGGGGGGTACAGTTTGGGGGGAACAGTTTGGGGTGGGGGGGCGGCATCATCAAGCACGGTGTTGCTTCAAACCAGGGGTCTGTTAGAAAATGGCAGACAGGCCTGCTGCAAGGCACAGAGACCCCGAGTTCACAGAGACCTCGGGTTCACAGAATCCCTGTTTCTCGGAGTCCCGGTTTCTCAGAGCCCTGGTTTCTCAAGAGTTCTGGTTTCTCAAGAGTTCCGGTTTCTCGGAGCCCTGGTTTCTCAGAGCCCTGGTTTCTCAGGAGTCCCAGTTTCTCAGGAGTCCCAGTTTCTCAAGAGCACTGGTTTCTCAAGAGTTCCGGTTTCTCGGAGCCCTGGTTTCTCGGAGCCCTGGTTTCTCAGGAGTCCCAGTTTCTCAGGAGTCCCAGTTTCTCAAGAGCACTGGTTTCTCAAGAGTTCCGGTTTCTCGGAGCCCTGGTTTCTCGGAGCCCTGGGTTTCTCGGAGGCCTGGGTTTCTCGGAGCCCCGGTTTCTCGGAGCCCTGGGTTTCTCGGAGGCCTGGGTTTCTCGGAGGCCTGGGTTTCTCGGAGGCCTGGGTTTCTCGGAGCCCCGGGTTTCTCGGAGTCCCGGTTTCTCGGAGCCCTGGGTTTCTCGGAGTCCCGGTTTCTCGGAGTCCCGGTTTCTCGGAGTCCCGGTTTCTCGGAGTCCCGGTTTCTCGGAGTCCCGGTTTCTCGGAGTCCCGGTTTCTCGGAGGCCTGGGTTTCTCGGAGTCCCGGTTTCTCGGAGTCCCGGTTTCTCGGAGTCCCGGGTTTCTCGGAGTCCCGGGTTTCTCGGAGTCCCGGTTTCTCGGAGTCCCGGGTTTCTCGGAGGCCCGGGTTTCTCGGAGGCCCGGGTTTCTCGGAGGCCCGGGTTTCTCGGAGGCCCGGGTTTCTCGGAGGCCCGGGTTTCTCGGAGGCCCGGGTTTCTCGGAGGCCCGGTTTCTCGGAGCCCCGGTTTCTCGGAGGCCCGGTTTCTCGGAGGCGGCAGTGGAAGTGCTGCTGGACCAGGTCCGGTGGAGAAGGGGAGACCCAGTTTGAACCAGAGCAATGACAGTCTCAAAGTGATGTGGTCAGGCCCAGTGGATGGTGCTGACTGGGGCAGTGGACGCCAACTCCACGACCCCATGCATCGATGCATAGCAACTCGGTGCTATAAGAAGCTTAGTAACCATACCAGGTCAGGTAAAGTAAGAAGAGCCAGCCACATTTTCAGAAATGCACTGTACTAAGCATGCCTGCCACTTAAATACCTCTTCCTGACTGAAACAATTCAGTTGCTTACCATCCACGTCCAAGAGGTAACATGGGGCTTTTACCTATCGCAGCCTTCACTGCACGTGCTCCTTCACTCACAGCCATACCTGCATTCACCCCACTAATAGCCTCATGCACTATCCCATTGCTTGGTTTTTGCACCTTTCATCATCCCTATTAAGACCTGACTGCTGACCCCTGGGTTTGACTGCATCTCATGGCAACCACAGAGTAGTCACACTTTTTACATTCATCTTAAAGGAAAATATGGCCCATATATGACCAGAGAGGGATTGACCACAGGTGGTGGATCCCTCAATATCTGACCTCTCGCTCCATTTGAGGAGGAAGCCACGGAGAGACAACCAACAGAGGGAATTGGAGATGGAGGTGGACAGGTGCCAGCTGCAGGAAGCATTCTGTTTCTTTTCTTCATCATCCCACCGTACCCTGCATTACCCTGTCGGTAAACTACACCATGAAACCCTCGTGTCACTCCATCTACTCAAAGTCATGTGAACTTTGCTCCTCAACAGACCAATCTAATCTCTTCTTCTTCTTGTCCTTCTCTAGATGTGTCAGACCAAGAGGCAGCTGTGCAAGATGATGATTCACCAGGCGCATCCACTTCCAGCCGTGCTGGAACATCACCACACAATGTCAATTGCCCTTTCTTTAGTGTTTTGGGTTTTACTGGTAATGCTGGTGCTGGGTTCTTTAATTTATAGTATCGCTATAATGATTGGATTCAGCTTAAAGAAAGAAAGAATTTGTTTTTATATGGTGCTTTTTACGACCTCAGGATGTCCCAAAGCATTGCATAGCCAATGAAGTACTTTTTTTTTGAAGTGTAGTCACTGTTGTAATGTAGGGAAATGCAGCAGCCAATTTGAGCACAGCAAGAAATAAATAACCAGATAATCTGTTAAAGTGATGTTGGTTGAGGGCTAAATATTGCCCAGGACACCATGAGAACTCCCCAGCTCTTCTTTGAATGGCGCCGTGAGATCTTTTATGTCCACCTGAGAGGGCAGACAAGGTCTCAGCTTAAGACAACCACTCCAACAGTGATTTTTTTTTCAAAAAATATACTTTATTCATAAAATTTGCAGCAATACATACAATACAGTTGTCATATCACATTCCAAACGTACACAATACAGATTTTACAATTTGCAGGTTACATCAAGTACAGTTCAATGAACACATTGGACATAATTACAGTTCATGACACTCCAGGGTGCCTCATTGCAATACACTCAATACGCATATTTGATAACAGGTACGTTGCAGATTCTTTCCAGGTTCATTACAGATTCATTACAGTTACATTACATCAGTTAGAATTTTACATTCTGCCCGAGGGGGTTTTTCCCTGATTGCAGCCCCTCGGTATACAATGGCGGGAAGGCTCTAGACGGTTGCCTTTCCCCACAGAGCCTTTGCGGCGGCCGCACCCATCCTCAGTGCATCCCTCAGCACGTAGTCCTGGACCTTGGAATGTGCCAGTCTGCAACACTCGGTCGAGGACAGCTCCTTGTACTGGAAGACCAGCAAGTTTCGGGCAGACCAAAGGGCGTCTTTCACCGAGTTGATGGTCTTCCAGCAGCAGCTGATGTCCGTCTCAGTGTGCGTCCCCGGGAACAGCCCGTAGTGCACAGAATCCTGTGTTACGGAACTGCTCGGGACGAACCTGGACAGATACCACTGCATCTCTCTCCAGACCTTCTTTGCAAAGGCACATTCCAGAAGGAGATGGGTGACGGTCTCATCTCCACCGCAGCCTCCTCGGGGACACCGCGCGGTGACGCTGAGAGTCCGGGCGTACATGAAGGATCTGATGGGAAGGGCCCTTCTCACCACCAGCCAAGCTAGGTCTTGGTGCTTGTTTGAAAGCTCTGGCGATGAGGCGTTCTGCCAAATGACATTGACAGTCTGCTCGGGGAACCAACCGACAGGATCCACCATCTCCTTTTCCCGCAGGGTCTCGAGGACGTTACGTGCGGACCACTTGCTGATCGCCTTGTGGTCAAAGGTGTTTTTCTGCACAAACTTTTCCACGAAGGACAGGTGGGGCGGAACAGTCCAACTGGACGAAGCGTTCCGTGGCAGCGTGGCCAGGCCCATCCTTCTCAACACCGGGGACAGGTAGAACCTCAGCACGTAGTGACACTTTGTGTTTGCGTACCGAGGGTCTATGCACAGCTTGATGCAGCTGCACACAAAGGTGGCCACCAGGATGAGGGCCATGTTGGGCACGCCTTTCCCCCCTTTCTCTGGAGATTTGTACATCGTGACCCTGCGGACACGGTCCATTTTTGATCTCCAGACAAAGCGGAAGATGGCTCAGGTGACTGTCGCGGCGCAGGAGCGAGGTATGGGCCAGACCTGCACCACGTACAGCAACACCAAGAGCACCTCGCACCTGATGACCAGGCTCTTGCCCACGATCGAGAGGGATCGTCGATCCCACAGTCCCAGTTTCTGCTTAACCTTGGAGATACGCTCCTCCCAGTTTTTGGTGCACGCCCCGGCCCCCCCGAACCAGATCCCCAGCACCTTCAGGTAATCCGACCTGACGGTGAAGGGGACAAAGGATCGGTCGGTCCAGTTCCCAAAGAACATGGCCTCGCTCTTGCTACGATTTACCCTGGCCCCCGAGGCCAGTTCGAACTGGTCGCAGATGCTCATCAATCTGCGGACCGAGAGCTGATCCGAGCAAAAGACGGCGACGTCATCCATGTACAGGGAGGCCTTGACCTGAGTACCTCCGCTGCCTGGGATCATCACCCCTCTTATGCCCGCATCCCCCCTGATGGACTCGGCAAAGGGTTCGATGCAACACACGAACAAGACGGAGGAGAGAGGACAGCCCTGCCTGACTCCAGATTTGATCGGAAAGCTTTCTGATTCCCACCCGTTGATTGAAACTGCGCGACTGATGTTTGTGTAGAGCAGTTGGATCCAATTGCGGATTCCCTCCCCAAACCCCATTTTGGAGAGCACGTCCATCATGTACGTGTGGGATATTCTGTCAAAGGCCTTCTCCTGGTCCAGGCTGATCAGGCAGGTGTTCACCCCCCTGTCCTGTACGTAGGCAATCGTATCCCTGAGTAGCGCCAGGCTATCAGAGATCTTCCTGCCGGGTACGGCGCAGGTCTGATCGGGGTGGATCACCACCTCCAGGGCTGACTTGACCCGATTGGCGATGACCTTGGACAGAATTTTGTAGTCCACATTAAGTAGTGAGATGGGTCGCCAATTTTTGATTTCTTCCCTCTCCCCCTTCCGCTTGTAGATGAGGGTGATGATGCCTTTCCTCATGGAGTCTGACATGCTGCCTGCCATGAGCATACCCCCGTACACTTCCAGCAGGTCTGGGCCTATCCAGTCCCACAGAGCCGAGTACAACTCCACCGGTAAGCCGTCGCTTCTGGGAGTCTTACTCTTTTCAAAGGAAAGGACGGCCTTTGTCAGTTCGTCCAGAGTTAGCGGGTGATCCAGACTCTCCCGCTTGCTGTCGTCTAGAACCTCTGTGATAGACGACAAGAAGGACTGGGAGGCCGCGCTGTCTGTGGGCTTCGCGTCGTACAGTCCGGCATAAAAGGATTTGCAGATCCTCAGTATGTCGGGCTGCGAGGACGTGACCGAGCCGTCCTCTTCCTTCAGGCTGCTGATCACAGAGCTCTCTCTGTGCATCTTTTGGAAGAAGAAGCACGAGCAAGTCTCGTCCTGCTCCATGGAGCGGACTCTGGACCGGAAGATGATCTTGGAGGCCTCGGAGGCAAAGAGCGAGGCTTGCTGGTCCTTCACCTCTCTGAGTTCCTCTCTGACATCGATCCCCATCGACTGCAGCAGGAGAAGATTCTGCATGCTTATCTGGAGTCGGGACATTTCCCTTTGCCTCTCTCTCGCCTTCTGAACACCTTTGAGGATGAAGAACCTCTTCCAACAGCGATGTCTCTGGAGTAGGGCTTGAACCCAAGACCTTCTGACTCTGAGCCAAGAACGCTACCTCTGAGCCAAGGCTGACACCTTATAAGCTTATAGTGGGTTAACTTCCAAGGCCATGTTACATTTTATTGTAACATTAAAGCCAGCACACATGGAATCCAGCTGGTTGCCATAGTAATTTGGGATGTTAATTAGTAAATAAAGGGCATAATTCGGTACAATTTCAAACACTTTATGCCAATGTGATAATGAAGCCTAAATGGCCAGGTGTCAGTTCCTTCAATGCACTCAGCGGGGGGCTTAGCTAACAGACATTTGGATGGCTTGGCTCCCATATTAACAATGTCACGCTACACGTTACCCCACCAGCGAACAAATGTTATCTGTTTTTAATATAACGGGTCAGTTGCTGTCTTTTCTATGTTTCTACCTCTCTATCTCTGTTTTTTTTTGTTTGTTGTTTTTTTTGGTGATTTGTATATTCTGAGACCTGGCAGGTAACACCTGTCTGTCTGCACACTGATTGCCTTGGCAACGGGCAGTTGAAAAAACTGTCTGTACTCACCAAGCATTGTTCTGTGAATTATAAATGCGATTTCATTTCGAGGATTTCATTTTCACATCGTTCACCTGACGAAGGAGGAAGCCTCCGAAAGCTTGTGAATTTAAAATAAAATTGCTGGACTATAACTTGGTGTTGTAAAATTGTTTACAAATATTAACAATCAGAGTTGTTTCATTGATTAATGACTAAGTGGGCCAACCTATTCCTGACTACCCATTCTTAAGGTGCTGGTTTTCTCGCTCTTTCCCTCTGACACACCAGAATGATAGAATGAACCTGTGCAGCTTGAAACCAGAAAGACAAATCCAGTTAGCTTGGGTTTACCCAGCTTGAAAATAAGCTTTTGTCTAGAGTGTCAGTAGAGTTGTGTTGTTGTTTTCCATGGAATGAACATTGGTATGAAATTGCCAGATCTAATTGTGTAAATGGTATTGTGTTCATTCATGTATTTTGTGTAAGTCAAACCGGTTAGTTGGTTTGAAATCATGCTGTGTCTTGCTAGAGTCCTTTCCATAATGACAGGACAACACACGTGAAGGCGTGGGTACAATTACAGCAGCTGGTATACGCAGCAGGGGGTTCCCTGTTACCATCACCAGACCACGATATCATCCAACTAGATATTGGGCAGTAAAGTGCGCATTCCAGATCATAGGGGACGTGAGGAGTGACTAATTTTAAGACGTAATGCAGTTCTTTGACCTCAACTCCACTTTCCTGCCCAATCCTCAAGGGACACAGGGTTTGGGCGGGAGAGTGTCGTTGAGGTGGAAGATCAGCCATATCTTATTGAATGGGCGGAGCAGGCTCAAGGGGACATATGGCCTACTCCTGCTCCTATTTCTTAAGTTCTTATGTTTTTTTGTAAATGGTGGAGAGAGAAAAAAGAGGTGCAGTGGTTTAAGAGAGGAGCTCCGGGGAGTGGAGCCGGACTGACTGAAATGTCCACCACCAATGGTGGGCGAAGGGAGGAGGGAGATGCACAAAAGACTGGAGTCAAGAGGGCCCGATTTACAAGAACGGCTGCCGTACCTTAAAGGGGCAGGGACAACTCTAGCAGCACAAGGTAGCGGCAACCAGAACTGAAATACAGTGCCATGAAAGAGATGGCTGAAGGCACTGCCAGAGCCCAGGGATGATGGATGACTTCCCCCTTTTTACTGAGATGGTCCTGGATGTGATGCTGAGAGAGGCGCAGCAAAGGAGGGTGGCCATCTTTTGGTCCAAGGGGCTCTCCCAGCTCTCTGTGCTGCCTGGGAAGAGGTGACGGAGGAGGAAGCAACGTGGCATGTGAGGAGGTCATCGGCACAGATGAGAAAAAAGTTGAACAGATTGAGGAAGTTTGCAAAGGTGAGTGTACCCCCAAAGTAGACGCTTCAAATGCAACACACAATTTCCTCTCAACCGGCTGCATCTCGACTAGATGATCATTTGGAATCCCTTTAGCCTTTCTCACACAATCACAAGTCCTCCCATATTCATGCACGGCACAACTTTTAGCGACCAACGATACTTCCCAATGATGTGGCTCACTTAAGGAAACAAAGGTCCAGCAGCCCCTTCTATGCTCATTGACCTGTTCCGGTTAAGCGGGGTGGCCTTTTGTATGGCAATGTCAGTCAGGGCTCTTCATGCTCGCCTCTCCAAGCAGTTTATGCTCGAAGGATAAAGAAACTCATAATTGACCTGTCTTGGTGGAATGACCCTTCAAATGATAGTCCCGGAATTGGTGGAGCTCATTGGAGAGCGTTATGTAGCAGGACATCCCACTTCTCCAGACTGGTTCTCACCATTGCTACTTTCTCTTCCTCTATTCTTTTACATATTGAGTCACTCGGTCAATAAGAAACTTAGCCTTCACAGCAACATCATAACCCACCATGTCTTGATAAGTCATACTGGTTAGGGTACAGTAGCCTAGTGGTTATGGACGAAGAACCCAGAGATTGTGAGTTCAAATCCCACCATGGCAAGTTGTGAAATTGAATTCAATAAATCCGCTTAACAAATGATCACAAAAGTTGCTGAATTGTTGTGGAAAAATCCCAACTGGTTCAGTAATGTCCTTCGGGGAACAGAAACTGCAACTCAAATCTGGTCTGGCCTATACGTGACTCCAGTCCTATGTGGATGGCTCTTAATACCCACAGGGCAACGAGGGATGGGCAATAAATACTGGCTTGCCCATATCTCACGTACAAATTAAAAAAATTGTTTCAAGGAGTGTATTGCTGATATTTTAATGTTTGTTCCTTAAGTGTCCAGGAGGAACTGCAAGCTACAGGCCCAGAGGATGCTGAGCCTATCGCCTATCTCCTCACAACTCACTCCACCTCGAGCAAGAACCTCCACTCCAGGTGTTCAAACCTAAAGTTAGAACAGTGAGGACCAGGTAAAATACACAGCGTAAGCGAGGAGAAGCAAGTAACCGGTCGGGAGTGTAGCTCACTAGAATGAACTGGTCGAGAGTGTTGCTCACTAGGATGAACTGGTCGAGAGTGTTGCTCACTAGGATGAGCTGGTTGGGAGTGTTGCTCACTAGGATGAACTGGTCGGGAGTGTAGCTCACTAGGATGAACTGGTCGAGAGTATTGCTCACTAGGATGAGCTGGTTGGGAGTGTTGCTCACTAGGATGAACCTGCCGGGAGTATAGTTCACTAGAATGAACCGGTCGGGAGTGTTGCTCACTAGCATGAACCGGTCGGGAGTGTTGCTCACTAGGATGAACCGGTCGGGAGTGTTGCTCACTAGAATGAACCGGTCGGGAGTGTTGCTTACTAGCATGAACCGGTCGGGAGTGTTGCTTACTAGCATGAACCAGTCGGGAGTGTTGCTCACTAGGATGAACCGGGCGGGAGTGTTGCTCACTAGGATGAACCGGGCGGGAGTGTTGCTCACTAGCGTGAACCGGTCGGGAGTGTTGCTTACTAGGATGAACCGGTCGGGAGTGTTGCTCACTAGGATGAACCGGTCGGGAGTGTAGCTCACTAGGATGAACCGGTCGGGAGTGTTGCTCACTAGCGTGAACCAGTCGGGAGTGTTGCTCACTAGGATGAACCGGTCAGGAGTGTAGCTCACTAGGATGAACCGGTCGGGAGTGTTGCTCACTAGCGTGAACCAGTCGGGAGTGTTGCTCACTAGCGTGAAACAGTCGGGAGTGTTGCTCACTAGGATGAACCGGTCGGGAGTGTTGCTCACTAGGATGAACCGGGCAGGAGTGTTGCTCACTAGCGTGAACCAGTCAGGAGTGTTGCTCACTAGGATGAACCGGTCGGGAGTGTTGCTCACTAGGATGAACCGGTCGGGAGTGTAGCTCACTAGGATGAACCGGTCGGGAGTGTTGCTCACTAGCGTGAACCGGTCGGGAGTGTTGCTTACTAGCGTGAACCGGTCGGGAGTGTTGCTCACTAGGATGAACCGGTCGGGAGTGTTGCTCACTAGGATGAACCGGTCGGGAGTGTTGCTCACTAGGATGAACCGGTCGGGAGTGTTGCTCACTAGGATGAACCGGTCGGGAGTGTAGCTCACTAGGATGAACCGGGCGGGAGTGTTGCTCACTAGCGTGAACCGGTCGGGAGTGTTGCTTACTAGCGTGAACCGGTCGGGAGTGTTGCTCACTAGGATGAACCGGTCGGGAGTGTTGCTCACTAGGATGAACCGGTCGGGAGTGTTGCTCACTAGGATGAACCGGTCGGGAGTGTTGCTCACTAGGATGAACCGGGCGGGAGTGTAGCTCACTAGGATGAACCGGTCGGGAGTGTTGCTCACTAGCGTGAACCAGTCGGGAGTGTTGCTCACTAGGATGAACCGGTCGGGAGTGTTGCTCACTAGGATGAACCGGGCAGGAGTGTTGCTCACTGGAATGAACCGGTCGGGGGTGTTGCTCACTAGGATGAACCGGTCGGGAGTGTTGCTCACTAGGATGAACCGGTTGGGAGTGTTGCTTACTAGCGTGAACCAGTCGGGAGTGTTGCTCACTAGGATGAACTGGTTGGGAATGTGGCTCACTAGGATGAACTGGTCGGGAGTGTTGCTCACTAGTACGAATTGGTTGGGAGTGTTGTTCACTCGGATGAACTGGTCGGGAGTGTTGCTCACTAGGATGAACTGGTCGGGAGTGTTGCTCACTAGCGTGAACCGATCGGGAGTGTTGCTCAGTAATATGAATTGGTCGGAAGTGTTGCTCACTAGGATGAATCGGTTGGGGGGCAGCTCACTCGGGTGGACCGGTCGGGAGTGTTGCTCACTAGGATGAATCGGTTGGGTATGTTGCTCACAAGGATGAATCAGTTAGGAGGCAGCGCAGAGCTTCAGGATTGATGGCATTCCGGGCCTGCATACAGGGGGAGATGGGCATGGCTCTATGGGGTCACTTGAGAGTATTTGTAGTGTCCTGCAAGGTGTTTTGGCTCATATCCACCAAACAAAAACAACCCCCCAAAAAATTACCAGCTCACACTCACTTCCAGTCCAGCTGAAGGCAGCTTTAAGAAACTGACTGTCAAAGGCCAGGATGTGAGTTTACAATTGCACCAATTTAAAACAAATATGCCCTCAGCGATAACATTGCATTCCTGGAGCTGAAGCAGCCCTAACTAACAGAGCTTCTACACCCCTACGTGAGCCGGTGTGCCAACAGTGCGAGCCTCCTGAGGAGCCAGCACAGCCTGAGTGCAGAAAAATGGGCAGCCCTATTAGCTGCCAAGCCTGTGCCCTGGATTTCCCAAACCCCACAGCACCACTGGGTGCAGACCAGTGGAAAATCTGCCCTTCTGTGTCCAAAAGGCAGTCGCTGTAGAAAGAAAAATGCATTGTTTAACTTGGTACATAAGAGGAAATCATTTTAAGGGTTCCTGTCACTGCTTGATTAGAGTGAAGGGAATTGGTTTATATCCTGAAGTTACAATAACAAAATGAGATAATGGGCCACTCAACCACTTATAATCAACTATGTCTGTCTTTTAAGTCTTGAGAAAATTTCTTTTGTGTTAAAAGAAATAATTCTCTTCCCGTTTCTAAACTTGATTAACAAGGAGGCTGAGCCCAGTTGATAAGGCCCTTGCTGACATTCTTGCCCGATGAGCCAAGAGAGAGTTTAGCCTGGTCTTCAGTGATGATTCACTCATTACCAGTTTGTTTGAGCAGGGAACGCTCGGGCATCTATCCATCTCTGTAACTTCTCACAAGCTCCCCCATCATATAGATAAAGGATTCCTGAAACCTGCTTGATCAGGGTGAAGGGATTTAGCTGTGTGAAAAGATTTCCCTTTTTAACCATTATATTGCTGATATAAAATCAGTGAATGTTCAGCATTTTTATAGTAAAATAATTAGCGCCTCAGCTTGAGCTTTTGCCTGCAGGTTGCTCAGTGTTTGGTTGTGTGTCACACAATTGTGATCGTGTTACTAGTATCTGCACGTTCATCGCACAGCTTGCATGTGGTACCTGAGATTCACCACTGTGGTGAGTGGGCAGTACCAGACATGCAGTTGTGCTTGTTATGTCACTGATATTTTTTGGCAGCTTTCTCATCTTCCTCTTCTGGTGGTTGAGGTACCGGCCCGACAAACTCAGCTACCACGCCTTAGTTGCCATTCTACACGTGTCAGCCCAGACAGTGAGTGTTCGCACTGTGGAAGTAATCAGTCAAGCCTGTTTTCACCCAATAGCCATAGACTCACGCTTCCCAGCAGGAATTACTGGATAATGATCAGGAACAGAAACCCGGTCTAATTTTTCCTCTCCCTAGCCGAGAAAGAAAGGCAGACTTGCATTTATATAGCGCCTTGCATGACCTCGGTACGCCCCAAAGCGCTTTACAGCCAATGAAGTACATTTGAAGTGTAGTCACTGTTGTAATGTAGGGAAATACGGCAACCAATTTGTGCACAGCAAGCTCCCACAAACGACAATCTGATAATGACCAGATAATTTGTTTTTAGTGATGTTGGTTGAGGGATAAATATTGGTCAGAACACTGGGGAGAACTCCCCTGCTCTTCTTTGAAATAAGAACAGCAGAACAGAAGAAATCGGAGCAGGAATAGGCCATACAGCCCCTCGAGCCTGCTCCGCCATTCAATAAGATCATGGCTGATCTTCAACCTCAACTCCACTTTCCCGCTCTATCCCCATATCCCTTAGTGTCCAAAAATTTATCGATCTCAATCTTGAATATACTCAATGACTGAGTATCCCCAGCCCTATGGGGTAGAGAATTCCAAAGATTCACAACCCTCTGAATGAAGACATTTTTCCTCATTTCGGTCCTAAATGGCCGACCCCTTATCTTAAGATTATGACCCCTCGTTCTAGACTCTCCGGGCAGAGGAAACAGCCTCTAGCCTGTCAAGCCCTCTAAGAATTTTATACATTTCAATGAGATCACCTCTCACTCTTCTAAACTCCAGAGATATATCCACCTGAGAGGGCAAATGGAGCCTTAGTTTAACATCTCATCTGAAAGCCAGCACCTCCAACAATTGTAGCACCACAACTGTAGCCCTAGCCAAGATCTGGGGATTGAACCTGCGAGCTCCTGCTCTGTATGGCTCCGTAACACAATTGGCAGCATCTTAACACATGAAGCCATCGGGGGAGCCTGGTTCTCATTTAATATCAATGCTTGTACCTAACTCCCCTTTCAGTTACTTACCTAGAATTCATGTTGAGCTTTGGGATCTGATCGATGTGACAATCAATGCATTGACCGTAAGTCACTCACAACTGCTCATCTGTTCACCCTGTTCATGGCGCACACAATTGTGACATTGCTAGCCCCCCTAGGAGCCCTCAATACATTGGCCCAGAATTTGCTGCCAAAATAATGGCGGATTTAATGCATGTGCTGTTATTCAATTGTAAATCGGCCAGCAATTTGTGGTGAGGAAGAGATGCCTCGTGAATTGCGAATTGCCATAAGTTGCTGGACGATTTGCACCGCTCCGCCGTTAACCTTGCGAAAACAGCCGCTCACCCTCAACTCCCCGTGAGTTTCAAGAAATTGCTGCACTTGTGCATTAATTGCCAATTAAACTCGCCACAGAAAGTTAGGGCTGCTACCTAACACCGTAAGTACCTTTTAATTAGGAGAATTATGTTCCTGCAATGCCACTCAACCTCTCCCGCCCAGAAAGAGAACAGTTGAAACTGTGGAGTCTCATTCCTGTAGGTAGTAAGTTGTTGTTTTAAACATTTTTTCTTACTTTTCCTTTCTGTCTCTTTTCTCTTTCTCTCTTAAATCAATCTTTCTTTCCCTCTCTTTATTTCTCTTTCTGTACCTGATTTGATTCTAATTCACCCTATTTCCTTCTCCATCGTTCCTCTGTTTCTTTCTCAATTCTTAAATCTCATTAGTTAAGGAGACAGACTGTTGGTCCCATCATTCACTAAGATCCCAGATGCCCCATTTCCTCCCTGTTATCAGCTCGCACTTCCAGAAACTTGCAGGGCAAAAATATTTTGAGCTGAAAGGAGAGGGAATGAGTCTCACTAACGGGGCACATCGCGAGATGTTCTGCTCCAGCAAATTCTGGGCCATTATTATGGTCTAAAGTGCTTCAATAAATAAAGCCACTTTCAATCTAAATATTTGTAATGCCTGCAGAGCTGCGGTCAGGTGACAGTTCAGGGTAAATCATCGAGTTTGTCTGTAATCAGATTAAGAGCAAGGAATTGTAACCTGATTAAAACAGGTTGCGTAACAGAACGTGGCAGAGACTGAATGCACTGGGCCCACAGGGCTCTCTGATCTCGGGGCTGGCCGTCCCAAACCACCAACCACTCAGGACAGGAGCAGGAACTGCATCCCGTGAAGCTGGAACACTCCAGGACTCCGAGATACATGAATCAGATGGAATGGGCCGAGGTGGGTGGAAGGAGCCTGCTCCGAAAATTAAATTCCTAGTCGAGCCACGCGCAGTTCTATCCGAGCCTAGAATCCCATTCAACTAAATCCCATTACATTCGCTCCATTTATATGGAATTCTTGATCCAAGCGGAACTAAAATGAATAAGCACAACATTTTCATGCTGTGCCTTTGACAGCTTTCAGCTGTTTAATTAATTCACTGATATCTATGCATTCAGGTCTTCTGAGAATGAGTGTAAAATGGGAATTGATATGGTAGGTTCAGGTTATAATGTCTGTACTGTCTGTACTCCCAGGGAATGGGAGTCTGCAAAGGGTAATACAAAGGGTTATATGTGAATGATTGCATGGACACACTGACCACCAGGATTACTGTCAGACACAATTAAACTTGGTAGCCTATAAGTAACTATTGTAGCACTACTGACGGGTTAACTAAGCGTTGCTCAGCATGCTAGTTAATCCTCCCCCCAATTAAACCTTTTTCCCACAGCTGTGCTAAATGTGTGCAAAGCAAGTTGTGCAATGAAGCAGCAGAGTAATACTGACTACAATAATGAGCCATTTAAACAGCTGAAATAGCTCGGACCACCCCAACAGCCTCCTTAAACCCCTCTCCTCGGCCCCCTTCCACCCTCACCTCCAACAACAAGTGCATGGAGCTCGTGGACTTCTTTCTCAGCAAGATAACGACCATCTGTTCAGCCGCCTCTGCTGCTACCCCCTTTCCCCAGGTCCCCCATACCCTAGCCCTGGAACCCCTATCTTTCTCCAGTTTCATGCCCATCTCCCCCTAAAAGCTCTCCGAGCACATCTCGTCCATGACACCAACCTCCTGCTCCCTTGACGCCACTAAACTGCTGACCACCCAACTTCATTTGGATACAAAATTGGCTTGACGACAGAAGACAGAGGGTGGTTGTAGAGGGTTGTTTTTCAAACTGGATGCCTGTGTCCAGCGGTGTGCCTCAGGGATCGGTGCTGGGTCCGCTGTTATTTGTTATTTATATTAATGATTTGGATGAGAATTTAGGAGGCATGGTTAGTAAGTTTGCAGATGACACCAAGATTGGTGGCATTGTGGACAGTGAAGAAGGTTATCTAGGATTGCAACGGGATCTTGATAAATTGGGCCAGTGGGCCGATGAATGGCAGATGGAGTTTAATTTAGATAAATGTGAGGTGATGCATTTTGGTAGATCGAATCGGGCCAGGACCTACTCCGTTAATGGTAGGGCGTTGGGGAGAGTTATAGAACAAAGAGATCTGGGAGTACAGATTCATAGCTCCTTGAAAGTGGAGTCACAGGTGGATAGGGTGGTGAAGAAGGCATTCAGCATGCTTAGTTTCATTGGTCAGAACATTGAATGCAGGAGTTGGGATGTCTTGTTGAAGTTGTACAGGGCATTGGTGAGGCCACACTTGGAGTACTGTGTACAGTTCTGGTCACCCTATTATAGAAAGGATATTATTAAACTAGAAAGAGTGCAGAAAAGATTTACTAGGATGCTACCGGGACTTGATGGTTTGACTTACAGGGAGAGGTTAGACAGACTGGAACTTTTTTCCCTGGAGAGTAGGAGGTTAAGGGGTGATCTTATAGAAGTCTATAAAATAATGAGGGGCATAGATAAGGTCGATAGTCAAAATCTTTTCCCAAAGGTAGGGGAGTCTATAACGAGGGGGCACAGATTTAAGGTGAGAGGGGAGAGATACAAAAGGGTCCAGAGGGGCACTTTTTTCACTCAAAGGGTGGTGAGTGTCTGGAACGAGCTGCCAGAGGCAGTAGTAGAGGCGGGTACAATTTTGTCTTTTAAAAAGCATTTGGACAGTTACATGGGTAAGATGGGTATAGAGGGATATGGGCCAAGTGCAGGCAATTGGGACTAGCTTAGTGGTATAAACTGGGCGACATGGACATGTTGGGCCGAAGGGCCTGTTTCCATGTTGTAAACTTCTATGATTCTATGATTCTATTCATTTCCTGGCCCCCATGTGAGCTGATGTGGTTCCTTCTCCTCAAGCACTGTCCCCCTCCCTTTGAAAACCGTCATCATCATCCACGCCCTTAAAACAACCGCCGTCGTCTCCTCTGTCCTCGCAAGCTATCGCGCTAAGTCCAACCTCTCTTTCCTCTCCAAAGGTCTAGAGCCTGTTGTCACCTCCCACATCTGTGCCATGACTCCCTCAAATCCCTGTTTGAATCTCTCCAATCAGGTTTCCCCTCTTACCACAGCACCGCACCTGCAATAACCAAAGTCACAATCACAGTCTCTGTGTCTCTGCCCGTGGTGCATTATCTCTCCTCGTCCTTCTCAACCTCTCTGTAGCCCTTGACATAGTCAACCACACCATCCTCCTCCAATGTCTCTCCTTTAGTGTCCAGCTCAGTGTTCTTCTCTTAGCCATCTGATTGTAGCCAGAGTAATCTCTAACAATGACTTCTCTTCCCACTCCCACACATTCATCTTGGGACTGCCACAAGAATCCATCCTTGGCCCCGTCACAAGAATCCATCCTTGGCCCCGCCATAAGAATCCATCGTTGGCCCCGTCACAAGAATCCATCCTTGGCCCCGCCATAAGAATCCATCCTTGGCCCCGCCATAAGAATCCATCCTTGGCCCCGCCACAAGAATCCATCCTTGACCCCCTCCTTTTCCTCATCTACATGCTGCCCCTTGGTGACACCGTCCATTGACGTGGAATCAGCTTCCACATATTCACTGATGGCACCAAACTCTACCTCTCCACCACTTCTCAATTCCTCCACTGCCTCTGTGCTATCAAACTGCTCACCCAATATCTAGTCTTGGATGGGTTGCAATTTCCTCCAGCTAAACATCAGGAAGACTGAAGCCATCACCATGTACTCCATACCCTCACCACAGACTCCATTCCCCTGCCTGGCCACTGTCTCAAGCTGAGTAACCTCGGTGTCTTATTAGACCCTGAGCTGAGTTTCCAACTCCATATCCTCTCCATTACAAAGACCACCTACTTCCACCTCCAGAGCATCATCTTTCTCCGCCCCTACCTCAGCCCATCTGTTGATGAACCCTCATCCATGTATTTGTCACCTCTAATGGTCTCCTGGCTGGCTTCCCATCCTCCACCATCTGTAAACTTCAGCTCACCCAAAACTCTGCTGCCAGTATCCTATCC
This sequence comes from Heptranchias perlo, assembly GCF_035084215.1. Taxonomy (NCBI): domain Eukaryota; kingdom Metazoa; phylum Chordata; class Chondrichthyes; order Hexanchiformes; family Hexanchidae; genus Heptranchias; species Heptranchias perlo. The sequence continues at coordinate 65,405,862 of NC_090337.1, read as the reverse complement.
CATGCGCCCAGCACCATGTTCTTGCTGATCTACTTTGGCTACCAGTCCCCTAAAGCCTCATCCTTGTCTTTACATCCCTGCATGTTTACCCCTCTGTTACCTCCAGTGCCAGAGCCCCCCTTCCCCCCAAGATCTCCGTTCATCTGACTCCAGTCTCTTGTGCATCCACCTCCCTTCGCCCCATCATTGGCAGCCGTCCGGTCAGCTGCCTAGGACCCACGCTCTGGAACTCACTTCCTAAACCCCTGTTCACCTCCCTTTCCTTTAACCCACATCTTTGACCAAGCTTTTGGACACCCCTCCTAACATCTCCTCCTTTGGCTTGGTGTCCATTTATCCTTCTGCTTTTGTGAAGCGTTTTGTGTCGTTTTTGTATGTTGAAGCCGTTGTGTAAATACAGGTTGTTGTGTATTGAACAATATTGCTGAAGAATGGAATATTGGAGGGAAGGTGTGAGGGAGCGGAAGGACAGCAGTGTGGGACTGATCGCTATCACCTCACCAGAGGCAAAGGAAACATGGGAGAAGGTAAGAGAGCAGGTCAATGCTTTGCCCAGAACAGCTGGCACAATATTAGAAAAAGATGTCAGTCCTGATTAAATCTGTCCAAGAATATTGCATTGCATAGAATCATGGAATGTTACAGCTTAAAAGGAGGCCATTCAGCCCATCGTGCCTGTGCCAGCTCTCTGAAAGAGCTAACCACTTGGTCGCAATCCTCTGCCTTTTACCTCTTTCCTTTTACTTTTTTTTCCCAAATATTTATCCACTTCCCTTTTAAAAACTCATAAGGATTTGGCTTTTGATTTCTGGTGGGACATTCCCTGCCCTAACAACGCTCTGTGTAAAATTGGTAACTTTTTCCTTCATTCTTTTGGTGACCATCTTAAATTTATGCATTCATTTTACTGACTCACCAATCAGTGGAGTCAGTTTTCTCCAAATTACTTCAATTTTGACCATGTCTATCAGACTGCTTCTTAATCTTCTCTGCTCTAAAGAAAAGAGCCCCAGTTTCTCTAGTCTTTCATCATGACTAAAGCCTCTCGTCCCGGTATCATCTTACTGACTCACTTCTGTACCTTCTCCGCTGCCTTGATATCCTTCCTAAAGTAGGACACCCAAGACTGAACCTAATATTCTAACTGGCCTCTCCAATGATTTCTGTAGGTTTGGCACTTTCTCTTTGCCTTTGTACTCTGTGACCTGATTTATAAAATCAGTGATAAGTAGACATGCAGGAAAGTCATCACTGCCAATATTTCAATCCTTGGAAAGTGCTGAGCAATAAGAGTTAACATAAGAACATAAGAAATAGGAGCAGGAGTAGACCATTCGGCCCCTCGAGCCTGCTCCGCCAGTCAACAAGATCTTCTACCTCAACGCCATTTTCCTGCACCATCCCCATATCCCTTGATGCCTTTAATATCTAGAAATCTATCGATCTCTGTTTTGAATGTACTCAATGACTGAGCCTCCACAGCCCTGTGGGGTAGAGAATTCCAAAGATTCACCACCCTCTGAATGAAGAAATTTCTCCTCATCTCAGTCCTAAATGACCTACCCCTTAATCTGAGACTGTGACCCCTGGTTCTAGACTCCCCAACCAGGGGAAACATCCTCCCTGCATCTACCCTGTCGAGCCCTGTAAAAATTTTGTATGTTTCAATGAGATCACCTCTCATTCTTCTAAACTCTAGAGAATACTGGCCTAGTCTACTCAATCTCTCCTCATACCAAATCCCGCCATCCCAGGAATCAGTCTGGTGAACCTTTGTTGCATTCCCTCTATGGCAAGTATATCCTTTCTTAGGTAAGAAGACCAAAATTGTACATAATACTCCAGGTGCGGTCTCACCAAGGCCCTATATAATTGCAGTAAGACATCTTTACTCCTGTACCAAATCCTCTTGAAATAAAGGCCAACATACCATTTGCCTTCCTAATTGTTTGCTGCACCTGCATGTTAGCTTTCAGTGACTCATGTACAAGGACACCCAGGTCCCTTTGAACATCAACATTTCCCAATCTCTCACCATTTAAAAAATACTCTGCATTTCTGTTTTTCCTACCAAAGTGGATTATATTATATAGTTATATTCCATCTGTCACGTTCTTGCCCACTCACTTAGCCTGTCTATATCCCCTTGAAGCCTCTTTGCATCCTCCTCACAACTCACATTCCCACCTAGTTTTGTGTCATCAGCAAACTTGGAAATATTACATTTAGTCTCCTCATCCAAATCATTGATATAGATTGTGAATAGCTGGGGCCCAAGCACTGATCCCTGCGGTACCCCATTAATCACAGTCTACCAACCTGAAAAAGACCCGTTTATTCCATAGAACCATAGAAAAGATACAGCACAGAAGGGGGCCATTCGGCCCATCGTGTCCGCGCCGGCTCGAAGAACAACCAGGTGCCCATTCTAATCCTACCTTCCAGCACCCGGTCCGTAGCCCTGCAGCTTACAGCACTTTAGGTGTAGGTCCAGGTACTTTTTAAAAGAGTTGAGGGTCCCTGCCTCTACCACCAATTTGGGCAGCGAATTCCATACACCCACCACCCTCTGGGTAAATAAGTTTTTCCTCATGTCCCCTCTAATCCTTCTGCCAATCAGCTTACATCTATGTCCTCTAGTTCTTGAACTCTCTGGTAGGGGAAACAGGTACTTCCTGTCTATTTTATCTGGGCCCCTCATCATTTTGTACACCTCAATCAAGTCACCCCTCAGCCTCCTCTGCTCCAAGGAAAACAATCCCAACCTATCCAATCTCTCCTCGTAGCTGCAATTTTCAAGCCTTGGCAACATTCTTGTAAATCTTCTCTGCACTCTCTCCAGAGCAATTACGTCCTTCCTGTAATGTGGTGACCAGAACTGTGCACAATACTCCAGCTGTGGCCTTACCAGCGTTTCATACAGTTCCATCATTACATCCCTGCTTTTGTATTCTATACCTCGGCTAATAACGGAGAGCATTCCATATGCCTTCTTCACAACCTTATCTACCTGTACTGCCACCTTCAGGGACCTGTGCACATGCACTCCAAGGTCTCTCACTTCCTCTACCCCTCTCAATATATTCCCGTTTACTGCGTATTCCCTCTTACTGTTTGTAAACTGTGAGTACTCCTACTCTCTGTTTTCTGTCTGTTAACCAGTTCTCAATCCATGCCAGTATATTACCCCCAATTCCATGTGCTCTAACTTTGTTCACCAACCTCCTGTGTGGGACCTTATCGAAAACCTTCTGAAAATCCAAATACATTCACTGTTACTGCTCCTGTTATTCACAGGGTTGCTCATGAATATGTTCCATCGATCCTGACAGGAAATGAGAGGAACGTAGCAAAAGGGGGAATTTTCTGGATTGCCTGAGCCAGGCAAGTCTTCACTATTTGCAAGTACCACTGTCTCCTGACCTCGCTCTCCCAGCAGAGACACCCCTAGTGGATGAAGTACCACTGTCTCCTGACCTCGCTGTCCCAGCAGAGACACCCCCGGTGGATGAAGTACCACTGTCTCCTGACCTCGCTCTCCCAGCAGAGACACCCCTAGTGGATGAAGTACCACTGTCTCCTGACCTCGCTCTCCCAGCAGAGACACCCCCGGTGGATGAAGTACCACTGTCTCCTGACAGTGTCCGCTGCTTTCCAATTTCACTTACTACTTTTCTGCCTTCCACTTCCACCTTTGTTACTCTCCCTTCTGAATCTCCTCTCAGGTTTCCATCCCCCTGCCAAGTTAGTTTAAACCCTCCCCAACAGCACTAGCAAACCTCCCCGCAAGGATATTGGTCCCGGCCCTGTTGAAGTGCAACCCGTCCGGCTTGTACAGGTCCCACCTCCCCCAGAACTGGTCCCAAAGCCCCAGGAATCTAAAGCCCTCCCTCCTGCACCATCTCTCCAGCCACACATTCATCTGCTCTATCCTCCTATTTCTATACTCACTAGCGCGTGACACTGGCAGTAATCCGGAGATTACTACCCTTGAGGTCCTGCTTGTTAATCTCTTTCGTAACTCCTTAAACTCTGCCTGCAAGACCTCATCCCTCTTTCTACCTATGTCGTTGGTACGATATGGACCACAACCTCTGGCTGTTCACCCTCCCCGCCCCCCAGAATGTTGTGCAGCCGCTCAATGACATCCATGACCCTGTCACCAGGGAGGCAACAAACCACCCTGGAATCACGTCTGCGGCCACAGAAACGGCTGTCTGCTCCCCTAACTGTAAAATCCCCTATCACTATCGCTCTCCTGACCTTTCTCCTTCTCCCCTGTACAGCTGAGCCACCCATGGTGCTGTGGACTTGGCTCTGGCCGAGGAACCCTCTCCCTCACCAGTATTCAGAACTGAATACTGGTTAGAAAGCGAGATGCACTCAGGGGACTCCTGCCTTAATAGAACCAGTTTAAGGAATCTTACAACACCAGGTTATAGTCCAACAGTTTTATTTGAAAATCACAAGCTTTCGGAGCTTACCTCCTTCGTCAGGTGAGTGGCGTTCGTCAGGTGAGTGAACCAGGGCAGGAATGGTTTGTATGAATGGAAACACTTAGGATGTACAGTATAGTTAAAATGAGGAAGTGCATGTGGCAACCTTAGTTCATAGTAACAACCCTTAAAGGGGCTTTACAAAAGGAATCTGTCTCTTCAGAAGAGTGCTGCAGAGGTGCACGGCTGTATCTCTGTACTGTTCTTTAGCTTCCTGGACAAGCCGGCCTTCATTTCCTGGGAGTGGTGAAGCCCGAGGTTTCACCGACCCCATTCCTAGTATTGTTATGTTCATGTCCTGTCCTGTTGTCATGCTGACTGACTGTCACCTCGCCACAGTCAACTGGAGAAACATCACAGAGAGAATCAGTCAATGGGAAGAGTGCGTGAAGGTGGTTAACTGGGGCAGCAGTTAACATATTGTTATCTTCTGTTTTTAGAACAGACCGCAGCCATAGGCAGTGCCCCTGAACAAGCCCAAAGTCACCCTCATCTCCTCTGCCAAGCACCTTAACAGCTACACAAATTCAGGAGGCTGTAGAGAGCGAGGTCGAGGAGGAAAGTACAGGGTGAGTCACAGCGCACGAGTGAGGAGGAGCAAGTGGCGGTGACTGTTCAAGGCCAGGCACCTGCTGGTTGGAGATGTAGTTCTGCTGCTGTGCTAAGGGATTCAGACCTTGCAAGGCCTGGATCGTCTGCATGTAGAATACACTGCTGGGTCTGAGGAGGAGTATGGAGGAGTCCACTGCTCCGGTCTCTGCAAACTTGGATGAGCGGTAGTCTGCACTGCAGTCTGCCATTGGAGCGGATGGCTTTCCAATTGCCAAATGCTTCAGTTCCGTGGCTGGAGTGAGTTAATACTGTTACTGCTCCTGTTATTCACAGGGTTGCTCATGAATATGTTCCATCAATCCTGACAGGAAATGAGAGGAACTTAGCAAAAGGGGGAATTTTCTGGATTGCCTGAGCCAGGCAAGTCTTCACTATTTGCAAGTACCACTGTCTCCTGACCTCGCTCTCCCAGCAGAGACACCCCCCGGTGGATGAAGTACCACTGTCTCCCGACCTCGCTCTCCCAGCAGAGACCCCCCGGTGGATGAAGTACCACTGTCTCCTGACCTCCCTCTCCCAGCAGAGAACCCTGGTGGATGAAGTACCACTATCTCCTGACCTCGCTCTCCCAGCAGAGAACCCTGGTGGATGAAGTACCACTATCTCCTGACCTCGCTCTCCCAGCAGAGAACCCTGGTGGATGAAGTACCACTGTCTCCTGACCTCCCTCTCCCAGCAGAGAACCCTGGTGGATGAAGTACCATTGTCTCCTGACCTCGCTCTCCCAGCAGAGAACCCTGGTGGATGAAGTACCACTGTCTCCTGACCTCGCTCTCCCAGCAGAGACCCCCCGGTGGATGAAGTACCACTGTCTCCTGACCTCGCTCTCCCAGCAGAGACCCCCCGGTGGATGAAGTACCACTGTCTCCTGACCTCCCTCTCCCAGCAGAGAACCCTGGTGGATGAAGTACCATTGTCTCCTGACCTCGCTCTCCCAGCAGAGAACCCTGGTGGATGAAGTACCACTGTCTCCCGACCTCGCTCTCCCAGCAGAGACACCCCCCGGTGGATGAGTATCGACCAAAGAAAAAGTCCCAGGCCACCAAGAGAGAACAGCAGTTGCTAAACATAAAAAGTATATTCATCGTGTGCCTCATGCACCTCCATGCCCACCCAGATTTAGTCCCGATGGAGAGTGTTAATTGTGTCCATATGATTTATATCAGTTAGTGTTAATTGTATTCAGGTGGTGTGTATCAATTGGAGACTCTCTTGTATCCATTTATAAAAGAGCTGATCCAAAAGGTGCACAGTGTGTAATGTGGAGCTCTGTGAATAAAGGCTTGGAAGCAACTGAAGACCAGGCTCTGGTATTCTATCTTTCAGCACCTGGCTATCTAATTTATAACACAGGGTCCCACCTGAAATGTTATCCTGTCCCATCAGATGCTGACACTCCATTTCCAGTGGGGCTTTTTAAAATTTTATTTCCGATTTCCAGCATTTACAATCTGGCCTTTTACTTTTATTGGTGACTTAAGAGCTTCTCACCCAAGGCCTGTGCTGGATAACATCCAATCCTAAAGAGACAAACCTGGACTAGAATCAGAACCGGACTCCGGTCATAAAAGTGGTAAATTTCAACACTTTTCTCCTGAGTCCGTTGTTCTGAATGATATGTTTGCGTTGCCATGGAAACAGCCCATTGGAACATTGCTCCAGGGTGACACAATTGCTTATCTTTCATGCAACTTATTCTTGGAAGAACAGTCCCGAGATGAGCAGCATGTGCCGAGCAGCTGCACTTCAAACTCTACAGCTCCAAAACCTGCCCTGGAGTCCTGGCTCATAAATTAATGGAAACAAAATATTTTTGAAGAAATAAAAACTTGGACTACTTGGACAGGGTAGATGCTGAGTGGTTGTTTCTCATGGCTGGAGTGTCTGGAACTAGAGGTCACAGTCTCAGGATAAGGGGTCGGCCATTTAGGACTGAGATGAGGAATTTCTTCACTCAGAGGGTTGTGAATCTTTGGAATTCTCTACTGCAAAGGGCTGTGGATGCTGAGTCGTTGAATATATTCAAGACTGAGATCGATAGATTTTTGGACTCTAGGGAATCAAGGGATGTGGGGTCGGGCAGGAAAGTGGAGTTGAGGTTGAAGATCGGCCATGATCTTAATGAATGGCAGAGCAGGCTCGAGGGGCCGAATGGCCTACTCCTGCTCCTAGTTCTTAAGTTGTTCTAAAATTCTCTGCTTTGTTTTGCCCAGGATCCAGCTCACTGAAGGCTACGGTTTACAAATGCACACTTGTTCAATAACATCTGTGGAAAGCAGAATTTCAGAAGCTGGCAGCTCCTCTGAAATGAGATTAAATGGCAGTTAATTGTAGCGTTGTTACATTTTGGTGTGACAGTGCTCCAACATTGTGAGCGTTTATAAAAACAGAAAATGCTGGAAATGCTCAGCAAGTCAGGCAGCACCTGTGGAGAAAGTAACAGGTCGATGACCCTTCGTCGGAACTGGAAGACGTATGTGTTAAACTGATGGACACTGTACCTCACTAATCCAGTCCCACATAGAACAGAACGGGAGGATCCAACTGTAACGGGAGGTGTACTGTCAGTCTGTGAGTGTTCCTCACTGTAACAGGAGGTATACTGTCAGTCTGTGAGTGTTCCTCGCTGTAACAGGAGGTATACTGTCAGTCTGTGAGTGTTCCTCGCTGTAACAGGAGGTATACTGTCAGTCTGTGAGTGTTCCTCGCTGTAACGGGAGGTATACTGTCAGTCTGTGAGTGTTCCTCACTGTAACGGGAGGTATACTGTCCGTTGGTGAGTGTTCCTCACTGTAACGGGAGGTATACTGTCAGCCTGTGAGTGTTCCTCACTGTAACGGGAGGTATACTGTCAGTCTGTGAGTGTTCCTCACTGTAACGGGAGGTATACTGACAGTCTGTGAGTGTTCCTCACTGTAACGAGAGGTATACTGTCAGTCTGTGAGTGTTCCTCACTGTAATGGGAGGTATACTGTCAGTCAGTGAGTGTTCCTCACTGTAACGAGAGGTATACTGTCAGTCTGTGAGTGTTCTTCACTGTAACAGGAGGTATACTGTCAGTCTGTGAGTGTTCCTCACTGTAACGGGAGGTATACTGTCAGTCGGTGAGTGTTCCTCACTGTAACGGGAGGTATACTGTCAGTCTGTGAGTGTTCTTCACTGTAACGGGAGGTATACTGTCAGTCTGTGAGTGTTCCTCACTGTAACGAGAGGTATACTGTCAGTCTGTGAGTGTTCCTCACTGTAACGGGAGGTATACTGTCAGTCTGTGAGTGTTCCTCACTGTAACGAGAGGTATACTGTCAGTCTGTGAGTGTTCCTCACTGTAACGGGAGGTATACTGTCCGTTGGTGAGTGTTCCTCACTGTAACGGGAGGTATACTGTCAGTCAGTGAGTGTTCCTCACTGTAACGGGAGGTATACTGTCCGTTGGTGAGTGTTCCTCACTGTAACAGGAGGTATACTGTCAGTCAGTGAGTGTTCCTCACTGTAACGAGAGGTATACTGTCAGTCTGTGAGTGTTCCTCACTGTAACGGGAGGTATACTGTCAGCCTGTGAGTGTTCCTCACTGTAACGGGAGGTATACTGTCCGTTGATGAGTGTTCCTCACTGTAACGGGAGGTATACTGTCAGTCAGTGAGTGTTCCTCACTGTAACGGGAGGTATACTGTCAGTCTGTGAGTGTTCCTCACTGTAACGAGAGGTATACTGTCAGTCTGTGAGTGTTCCTCACTGTAACGGGAGGTATACTGTCAGCCTGTGAGTGTTCCTCACTGTAAACGGGAGGTATACTGTCCGTTGGTGAGTGTTCCTCACTGTAACGGGAGGTATACTGTCAGTCTGTGAGTGTTCCTCACTGTAACGAGAGGTATACTGTCAGTCTGTGAGTGTTCCTCACTGTAACGAGAGGTATACTGTCAGTCTGTGAGTGTTCCTCACTGTAACGGGAGGTATACTGTCAGTCAGTGAGTGTTCTTCACTGTAACAGGAGGTATACTGTCAGTCTGTGAGTGTTCCTCACTGTAACGGGAGGTATACTGTCAGTCAGTGAGTGTTCCTCACTGTAAACGGGAGGTATACTGTCAGTCTGTGAGTGTTCCTCACTGTAACGGGAGGTATACTGTCAGTCAGTGAGTGTTCCTCACTGTAACGGGAGGTATACTGTCAGTCAGTGAGTGTTCCTCACTGTAACGGGAGGTATACTGTCAGTCAGTGAGTGTTCCTCACTGTAACGGGAGGTATACTGTCAGTCTGTGAGTGTTCCTCACTGTAACCAGAGGTATACTGTCAGTCTGTGAGTGTTCTTCACTGTAACAGGAGGTATACTGTCAGTCTGTGAGTGTTCCTCACTGTAACGGGAGGTATACTGTCAGTCTGTGAGTGTTCCTCACTGTAACAGGAGGTATACTGTCAGTCAGTGAGTGTTCTTCACTGTAACGAGAGGTATACTGTCAGTCTGTGAGTGTTCCTCACTGTAAACGGGAGGTATACTGTCAGTCTGTGAGTGTTCCTCACTGTAACGGGAGGTATACTGTCAGTCTGTGAGTGTTCCTCACTGTAACGAGAGGTATACTGTCAGCCTGTGAGTGTTCCTCACTGTAACGGGAGGTATACTGTCAGTCTGTGAGTGTTCCTCACTGTAACGGGAGGTATACTGTCAGTCTGTGAGTGTTCCTCACTGTAAACGGGAGGTATACTGTCAGTCTGTGAGTGTTCCTCACTGTAACGGGAGGTATACTGTCAGTCTGTGAGTGTTCCTCACTGTAAACGGGAGGTATACTGTCAGTCTGTGAGTGTTCCTCGCTGTAACGGGAGGTATACTGTCCGTTGGTGAGTGTTCCTCACTGTAACAGGAGGTATACTGTCAGTCTGTGAGTGTTCCTCGCTGTAACGAGAGGTATACTGTCCGTTGGTGAGTGTTCCTTACTGTAACGGGAGGTATACTGTCAGTCTGTGAGTGTTCCTCACTGTAACGGGAGGTATACTGTCCGTTGGTGAGTGTTCCTCACTGTAACGGGAGGTATACTGTCAGTCTGTGAGTGTTCCTCACTGTAACGGGAGGTATACTGTCAGTCAGTGAGCCTCTTTAAATAGAGGCTCACAAACAAGTGAAAGGTTCACTAATACAAGGCATTGGCCGGCAAACCAGAGTCTGACCTCCAGTCAGGCCCCAGACCTCTAGCCCAACCTACAGCAAACAGATCAGTCCCTGACCCCATCTCCAGCCAGCTTTGGACCTTAAACCCACCCATATCTTGGAACCTGATCTCCACCAGGCTCGTCCTCTAGCCAGTCAGCACCTGAATTCCAGCCAGCTGATCCCTGGACCAACCATCTCGACCTTGGGCTTGGACAGCCAGCCAGACCATGGAGCCTGACCCGACCTCAAATCTCACAAGCCCTGGACCTTGATCTTAAGCCTTCTGTTGGGTCCAGATCTTGATTGCAAACCATCCAGCCAGCCAAATTCTAGACCTTTTTCAATTACCACGAGGCAACGCACCTTGTACAATCGCCCTCAGGCCCTAACCTTCTTCAAGCACTAAAAAGGCCATGGATTCTCTTCCTTCTCCGTCCACAATGAGGCCTGGACCTCCTTGTACCAATGATCAACTCAGAGTTGAATCACATGCGTAAACCACCAATGCTATATATGTGTCTCTGAACATTTTGCCTGTCACTCCAGACTTGAGCTCTCACCCCTCCTTTTTCTTATCGACTGCCTTCTCCCATTACAAATTTCAGGTCCGCACTAGATATTGTCTTGGGTTCAGTGTCCCCAGTCTCTTCTATAATTGGACCCAGCGGGTGTTTACTGTTATTGCTCAATGTCTAGTCATATGATAGGGTTTGTTACAATGAATTGCCTTGTTCTGTGTGCTGGACGCAGTAATCTCACACATGCCTCCATATACATTTCTCCTACTTTTCGGAAGACGGACTGACAAACACTCTAGTGAGATGAAGCCAATTATAAACCATCAGGTGGTTTTATTTTCCACGTGGGCCAATTTTTATTGGCTCCACTTCCACCATTGATTTCAAAATCCTTGACCTCTAGATTGATTCCTGGGATGAGAGGGTTGTCCTCTGAGGAGAGAGTGAGTAGAATCGGCCTTTATTCTCTGGAATTTAGAAAAATGAGAGGTGATCTCATTGAAACGTATAAAATTTGAGGGCTTGACAGGGTAGATGCTGAGAGGCTGTTTCCCCTGGCTGGAGAGTCTAGAACTAGAGGTCATAGTCTCAGGGGTCAGCCATTTAGGACCAAGTTGAGGAAAAATGTCTTCACTCAGAGGGTTGTGAATCTTTGGAATTCTCTACCCCAGAGGGCTGTGGATGCTCAGTCGTTGAGTATATTCAAGACTGAGATCGTTGGATATTTGGACACTAAGGGAATCAAGGGATATGGGGATAAGGTGAGAAAGTGGAGGTAGAAGATCAGCCATGATCTGATTGAATGATGGAGCAGGCTCGAAGGGCTCTATGGCCTACTCCTGCTCCTATTTCCTATGTTCTTATGTTCTCATCTACAAGCCCCTCCATGGCCTCACCCCTCCCTAACAACCTCCTATATTCCAGCACGTTCCCTCCATTCTTCTGGCTCCAGCCTTATTTACATCCCCTCCCCGTCTCCACTCTATCTTTGCCTTCAGCCTTCTCTGCTCCACGCTCCCCCACCAAACCCCTCTAACTTGCTACTTCTCTCCCTTCCTTCAAAAGCCTCCTAAAAATGTACTTTTTGATCATGCCTTTGGTTACAGCCCCTAACCCAGGTGCCACCACGGTTTGATTTCCAGTTATTTTCACCTCTGGCAAGGGCTTTATGGCATTTTATTATGTTAAAGGTTCAATTCGTTGTCACGATACATTCTCCTTGTATTCAGAGGCAACTATTTGCTATCCCTGCAACATGATCAATAGGTGTGTTCGCTGCAGATGCACCTTTGGATTGTGGTCCGGCCTTTCAGGTCGATAAATTGCACTTACTGCTATTCCTTTGATTCTAAAAATAGCCTGTGCACATTCCATTCCATTTCCATGATATCTTACATTGCCCGACTGACTCACAGGTCCTCCGATTGGGGCTCCTGGGGTGGGGAGGGGAACAATCAACCAATGTCCCTGCTCCTGGCTGCTAACCAATTGCCCACTCCATGCAGATGTTGGGTGAAGACAAGATTGGGCTCTGCTGTGGCACCCCAAGGTTGAATAAAGTCCGCCGAGACCAATGCCGGGAAATTCTTTTGGGGTTCTTCCAATCGACCGTTGTAACTTTGGCGGACGATCGGATCTCTCTGGAATTTTCGCTAATCTTCTGCTGAAGATCTGATGGCTGATTGGGGGGAGGGGGGGGGGAGCTCCCAGCGATGTTGCCATGGAAATGGAATGTATAGAATGAAGTGCTGGATGGTGAACAGCGCCCCTGGTACTGTACCCCAGCCAAAGTAAGTGCTTTCAAGATGAAGGGATGAAAATAGGAAGGATATATATGGAGATGAGGCTGTCACGTGTGGTACAAAATTGGTTTTACTTCTTGTGATGGAATTGACTGACTGGGGGTGGGGTGGGGTAGGGTGAAATTCAACTTCAGCGGGTGAACAAAATGGCCGGTACTGGATCAGCCCTCCTCTTACACATCCCACCCGATTTTCCTTCGAATTCCACCCCCACTATTCCTAAATGGCGTCAATATTATCCAATGCCAAGTGTTAAGGTAGAGAAAATGAGAAAGAACTCAAACGCAGAATGAGATAAAGGGGCTTGTGGAAAGAATGTGTGAGAAAGAGCAGATAGAATGAAAGAAAGGGCTAGAAAGACAGATGGAATGAGCCAGAATGAGGGAGAGCCTTCCTCCTCCAGGGATCCATGATCAAGTCTGATGATCCGAGATCTCTGCGCTCCTCCAATTCTGGCCTCTTGCGCATCGCTGATTTTCATCACTCCACCGTTGGCAGCCGTGCCTTCAGCTGCCTAGGCCCTCAGCTCTGGGATTCCCTTCCTAAAGCTCTCTGTTTCTCTACCTCTCTCCTTTAAAACGCTTCTTAAAGCCTACCTCTCTGACCAAGCTTTTGGTCACCTGTCCTAATATCTCCTTATGTGGTTCAGTGACAAATTTTGTTTGATAATCGCTCCTGTGAAGCGCCTTGGGACGTTTTACTATGTTAAAGACACTATATAAATGTAAATTGTTGTTGATTACAGGGTGAAGATGTGCATCAGACAGAAACAATCTCTGAAACCCTTAATCCTTGCCGGACTGTATCGCAGGGCACCTCAGGACTATCTGAACACTTGGAGCGCTGCTTCACATTCCAGTGGTGTGCTTGAAGGTTACAGTGCCTGGAGTGAAAGAGGAGCAGGTAGAGAGAGAGAGAAAGAGGAACGGGTAAAGAGAGAAAGAGGAACGGGTAGAGAGAGAGAAATGGATAGAGAAAGAGGAGCGGGTAAAGAGAGAAAGAGGAACGGATAGAGAGAGAAAGAGGAGCGGGTAAAGAGAGAAAGAGGAACGGATAGAGAGAGAAAGAGGAGCGGGTAAAGAGAGAAAGAGGAACAGGTAGAGAGAGAGAGATACGGATAGAGAAAGAGGAGCGGGTAGAGAGAGAGAGAAACGGATAGAGAGAGAAAGAGGAGTGGGTAGAAAGAGAGAGAAAGAGGAGCGGGTAAAGAGAGAGAGAAATGGATAGAGAGAGAAAGAGGAGCGAGGGTGGAGAGAGAGAGAAACAGATAGAGAGAGAAAGAGGAGCGGATAGAGGGAGAGAGAAAGAGGAGCGGGTAGAGAGAGAGAGAAAGAGGAGCGGGTAAAGAGAGAAAGAGGAACGGATAGAGAGAGAAAGAGGAACGGATAGAGAGAGAGAGAGAAACGGATAGAGAGAGAAAGAGGAGCGGATAGAGGGAGAGAGAAAGAGGAACGGATAGAGAGAGAGAGAGAAACGGATAGAGAGAGAAAGAGGAGCGGATAGAGGGAGAGAGAAAGAGGAACGGATAGAGAGAGAAAGAAACGGGTAGAGAGAGAGAGAGAAACGGATAGAGAGAGAAAGGAGCGGATAGAGGGAGAGAGAAAGAGGAGCGGGTAGAGAGAGAAAGAGGAGTGGGTAGAGAGAGAGAGAGGAACAGGAAGAGAGAGAAAGAGGAGGGAATAAAGAGAGAAAGAGGAGCGGTTAAAGAGAACAAGAGCAAAAATGCTCGGTTTTTAAGCACCTTGGAGAAAAAGAAAGGTCTGATCTTAAATTCTTTTATTGCCTAATATATTGCAGATGTGATCATTGTACATTGCCAGATGTTTGTACAGGAGCCTTCCAAGGCAGTTAATCAGCTCACCCATAAAATGTAAGATCAGCGGTCGCCCAGTTTCTAAACAGCATCTTTTCAAACGCTATTACAGGGATTTCCAACTGGTCCCAGGTATGTCCCCAAATGGCGATTCAGTGGTCCAAGAATGTATGGTAGCTTCTTGCATTACAGCCCACAAAGAGTGTCCGGTTTATTATTTGCTGCATAACTTTGCTCTGTAACCTGGACAGCACATGGAGTCACCATTGGAGGAAGATCTTCAGTGTGATGAAGGAGCAAGGAAATGGGAGGGGTCCAATAGTTACCTGCAGCCAGAGCTCTTCAGCAAAAGCTCATTGATGAGAAATTCATCAAATCAATCTATGCCAGCCTGCATTAACAGCCATGTTCAACAGCTATCCAAATAGCACATTGCTGTTCAGGTCACCTAACATGGCGAGATCAGCAGCCACCACAGGGATGCTCTCTGCACACCAAGGTTTCAAACAGCATTGTGGTTTCAATGGCTTACAGAAAGGCCTACTCTCTATTTGTCACCCTTAGAGCCTGACTGAAGTGCTCTTTTACCTACTCCAGTGCTGCCCCAAGGGCTGCAACGTGGGAGGGGAGGTCACGGCTGTGTCTTATGCAAGGGCTCATGAGATGCTCGTGGTCAGTGGCCTCTTGTAGCTCAGGCCTGAGAGGGCTCAGCTGCAGATGGCAACAGCTGCTAGAGCAGCCTGGCCTAGCTTGCTTTCTGACACCAGTAGTGAGCATTGGCCCAGGGGACTGCGAGGGTACAGAAGTGTTGTCATCACGCACAATGGCATCATTCTCCATTCCATTGCCTGACTGTCCCTCCTACCGGGCTACAGTTCAGGACTTCTTCTGATCTGTGGCAGAGCAGACCCTAGATCAGTGATTTGAGTGACGCCCCTATCCATTCGACCTCGCAGTATGTCCAAGGAGATGGCTGAGCCCAGAGCCTGCCTGGTCCCAGTATGAGCAAGCCTGACAGAGGCTATTTCTGCTGTCACAGTCTCCTGCAGGGGGCAATTAGCTAAATGCCCATCGAGTTGACTACACGTTCCAAGGTGGACTGCAGAATGTCAATGCCATTCGCCAGAACCCCACACTAGTGTTGTTTTTCCCATTCTTGGGATATTGGCATCGCATTGATTGCCCATCCCAAGTGGTATGGAATATAAAAGTTGAGCTGAAATAGTAAATCTATATAAAGAGAGAGAGTAGGGGTTGACGGTGGTTACTCAGACTGGCGGAAGGTGGGAAGTGGTGTTTCACAGGGATTGGCGCTGGGACCACTCTTGCTCACTATTTACATAAATGATTTGGACTTGGGAATCGGAAGTACAATATCAAAATTTGCAGAAGGCACCAAATTGGGGGGTATAGTTAATAATGAGGAGGATTGCGACAAAATACAGCAAGATAAAATCGCAGAATGGGTGCGTAAATGGCAAATTGATTTCAATATAGATTAGTGTGAGGCGGTGCATTTTGATAGGCAGAATAAGTGGGCCACATACTCCTTGGATAATAAGAGTCTAAATGGGGTAGAGGAGAAAGGGATCGCGGGGTACAGATACACAAACCATTTAAAATCATAACACAGGTTAACAAAGCCATAAAAAGTGCAAACAAAGCACTGGGGTTCATTTCTAGAGGAATAAAATTCAAAAGCAGAGAGGTTATGTTAAACGTGTATGGAACCTTGGTTAGACCACATTTCACTGTGCTCAGTTCAGGTCTCCATATTACAAAAAGAATATCGAAGCACTGGAGAGGGTGCAAAAAAGATTTACAAGGATGATACCACAACTGAGAGGTTATAACGATCAGGAAAGATTGAACAGGCTGGGGCTCTTTTCTCTAGAAAAGAAAAGGCTGAGAGGTGACCTGATAGATGTCTTTAAAATTATGAACAGTTCGATAGGGTAGATTATGAGGGAGTCCAAAACTAGGGGCCACAAATATAAGATAGTCACCAATAAATCCAATAAGGAATTCAGGAGAAACTTATTTACTCAGAGAGTGGTTAGAATGTGGAACTTGCTACCACAAGGAGCAGTTGAGGCGAATAACGTAGATGTATTTAATGGAAACTAGATAAGTGCATGAGGGAGAAAGGAATAGAATGATATGCTGATAGAGCGAGATGATGTAAGTTGGGAGGAGGCTTGTGTGGAGCATAAACACCGGCATAGACCGGTTGGGCCGAATGGCCTGTTTTTGTGCTGTAAATACTATGTAATATTATGTAAAACCTCAGTGAGACCCCAGTTAGAGTACTGCATGCAGTTTTGGGCTCCACACTATGGGTGGGATATTGAAGCAATAGAGAGGGTACAAGACCAATTCATCAGGATGCTGTCTGGTGTGAGGAAATACAAATACAAAGAAAAACTTGAAAAATTGGGGCTGTTTTCATCAGAACAGAAGACATCATAGAGTGACTTGATAGAGGTGTGGAAAGAATGGGACAAAATAGATAGAAATAGATCTTCCCATCGGTTCTAGAACAAATGGACTTAAATGTAAGATTAAATGTAAAAGTTTTATGATAGAGAGCGGGAGAAATTCTTTTTTTACACAGAGGGTTGTGAGGCTGTGGAATGAACTACTTGAGCTGGTGACTGAAACAGAGACTGTGTCAACATAGGTTATATAGGTGGTTGAAGGAAAGGGAGATAAAGAATTATGGGATCAAGGTTAGGCTCATGGGATTAGGACTACTGCTCGTGTGGAGGATAAACACCAACATGGGCTGGTTGAGCCAAACGGCCTGTTTCCATGTTGTAATTTCTATGTAATTCTGTGAGGAAACATTAGGAGCATTAGGAACAGGAGTCGGCCATTCAGCCCTTCGAGCCTACTCCACCATTCAATTAGATCATGGCTGATCTGCACCTTAACTCCATTTACCCGCCTTTGCTCCATAACCGTTGATACTCTTACCCAACAAAAATCTATCGATCTGAGTTTTGAAAGCACCAATGGACCCCCAGCATCCACAGCCTTTTAGTGGAGAGAGTTCCAGATTTCCACTACCCTTTGTGTGAAAAAGTGCTTCCTGATTTCACTCCTTTACGGCCTAGCTCTAATTACAAGATTATGTTTCCTTGTTCTTGATTCTCCCACTGGAGGAAATAGCTTCTCTGTATCTACCTTATCAAATACTTTTAACATTTTAAACTCTTTGATTAGATCACCCCTCAATCTTCTAAACTCAAGGGGATAGGAGCTAAGTTTATACTGAACTTGGTCCACCAGCCTATCCACAGCTGGATCTGTAAACCTCAGCAGCTGGAGCTGTTTCTGCCCCCAGACTTCTTCCTGCAGCTCCACACTGTTCCTTTCCTGCTTAGTCCCCATTAAGCTGTAAGGACTTGCACAACACCAGGTTATAGCTTGTGATTTAAAATAAAACTGTTGGACTATAACCTGGTGTTGTGCAAGTCCTTACATTTGTCCACCCCAGTCCATCACTGGCATCTCCACATCATGCCCATTAAGCTGCTGCGGACCCTGAAGAACCAACAGCAAGGCCCGATTTGCTATTCCCTGACCAGCGAGCTGCCTACGGAAAGCTCGTTTCGTGCTGGCAGCTCACTTCACTCGTGCAAATGAGGAACGACCCAGAGACTGGGACAGGTCCCCCTCCAGCTCCTCTGAGTGGCCGCTGCTCTCGCCCCGCCCACCTCTCGCTGGTCTCCTACTGGGAGACTAAAATTAATCCCATCGGGTTTGAAGAATGTTGTGTCAAATTGGACCCTGACCTTTTTCGAAGTTTATGATGCGTTTATTCCAATAACTCGTGGTGGCTCTACTTCTCCAGGTGATTATTCCCTGTGTTGTAAATATTATAAATGATTAACTAGCTCCTGCTGACTTCACACCAACACGAATTGTCTCCACAATTTCTTCCGGCAGCTGAGTCTGCCCTTTGGATTGTGTTGCTGATTAAACAAGTCACACAAAATAAACACAGTGGGGACGGTTAGTGTCTGTTAAATTCCCCAGAGCTGTTGCTGCAGTATTTTACAGCCCACAGGGATTGTCAACTCTCTCCCCTCAGCTAGTCTTATCTCACTTCAGTACTGCAGCAGCTCAGTGTTCTCAATGGGAGTACGCTGCTCATTCATTTTATTGAGAAATGTAGGCCTGAGTTAAACTGATGTGGAGATGCCGGTGATGGACTGGGGTGGACAAATGTAAGGAGTCTTACAACACCAGGGTATAGTCCAACAGTTTTATTTGAAAATCACAAGCTCTCGGAGGCTTCCTCCTTCGTCGGGTGAGTGACCTGACGAAGGAGGAAGCCTCCGAAAGCTTGTGATTTCAAATAAAACTGTTGGACTATAACCTGGTGTTGTAAAACTCCTCACATGAGTTAAACTGGTGAGCAAGACTGGTACACGGTGCAGCCACTGTGCGCCAGTGGTGGGGGAGTGAATATTGAGTTCAGTAACTGCCTCTTTCAAATCAAAATAAGCAGATAAACTGTGTTACCCTTTAAGACATTTGCCTATGAATGGCCCCCTAATACCTACAACTGACACATTGGGTTGGATTTTCCGATGTTTTGGGGTTCCCGCTGAAAGTGGGTCAGAGTGAGTTCTCTGCCCAGCAGTGTGACCGCACTGAATGTCCTGGGGTCACAATGAACATTTGATCTGTTTAGTGCTGCCTTGCTCCCATCCTAAAATGTGTGAAAGGAAATTAGTGGGGAAAAAATGTACTTGTTAAAGACCAGCCGAGAATCAACCCATGCATAAATGTGCAAGTGAGTCCTGATCTCCATTTCAAAGCAGGAATTAGTGAGCTTTAATGAACAGGAAGACTCAGGCCCACAGAATGGGTTTTGTCAAGAAGGTGGGATTCAGGCTCGAACATTGTGGTGTTCCACGCAGGAAGAGTCACTGATGATGCAGCTAAACTTAGGGGCATAAACTTAGAATTATTACAAGCTGCAAAGGTTGCCATTGCCCTCAATTTCTTCCCCAGACATTCATTTCAGGCTGCCTCCGGTCACATTTCCAGCTGTGTACAGATGCATGAAGCAAGTAACAGTGGTGTTGTTTAGTTCAGCTGCACCAGTGCCCAGTTCCGCCCCATCAGCGAGCTCCCAGTACCTAGCGCTCACAGTGCTGGCAACCCAGCCTCAATAGTGCAATGAGTTTGACCCCAGGGCATTCAGTGCGGTCACACTGCTGGGCAGAAACCTCGCTCTGACCCACTTTCAGCGGGAACCCCAAAACGTCGGAAAATCCAACCCAATATATCAGTTGTAGGCATTAGGGGGCCATTCATAGGCAAATGTCTTAAAGGGTGACACAGTTTATCTGCTTATTTTGATTTGAAAGAGGCAGTTACTGAACTCAATATTCACTCCCCCACCACCGGCGCACAGTGGCTGCACTGTGTACCAGCTATAGGATGCACTGCAGCAACTCGCCAAGGCTTACTTCAACAGCACCTCCCGGCTCTGCAACCTCTACCACCAAGAAGGACAAGAGCAGCAATATCACAGGAACACCACCCCTCCAAGTCGCACACCACCCTGACTTGGACATATGCCACCATTCTTTCATCATCACTGGGTCGAAATCCTGGGATTGCCTACCTAACATTAAGAAGGAGGCTCTTCACCACCTCCTCGGGGCAGCGAGGGAACGGTAATAAATGCGACCTTGCCAGCGTCACCCACATCCTGAGCACAAATCTAAAGATGCAACATTCCCGCACAATCAGTCAGACAAGAGGTTGTGAGATCTTTGTATTGGTGATAGCTGAGTGAATGACCTCTCCCCCTCCCTGGCTGGGTGAGTGCGTGTGTTGCTCTTCTGGGTGTGGGATTGTCTGCTCAGTCAAAGGTCAAAGTCGACAACCGTGTGGAACTGGGAGCAGATCACAGAACTCATCACTGGGTCCGACTGACTGGCTGCCGGGCTACAGTTAAAGGCATTTAAATGAAAAGTACATACAAATATATTGGGATTTATTGAAGGTAAACTCCATTCGTCATGTAGTTATTTTATGCTTAGAATCTGCGTTGAAGTGTTTCTGTGCTTTGGGTGTTACCTCAGTCATGGAGCAGATAAAGGTGGAAAGCATCACTCTGTTCTATGCATTCATTCTCACGTTTTCGTTTTCTCTTTTCTCCTGTGTCTAAGCTGCTGAGAGAAGGAGCTGTCATTATTCACCATGGTCGTTTTGAGAGAGGTAAGGAACTGCATCTTCTCTTCATTAATCACTGCACTTATTGTGGGAAAAGCAGCAGTACAGAAATAGATCACTATTTCCATGTTGTTAAATGTTAGCATTGGTTCCATGACTGTAAATTAGGGCAGTTATTTCTCACTGTAAATTAGAGACAGTTATTTCTCACTGTAAATTAGGGCAGTTATTTCTCACTGTAACTTAGGGCAGTTATTTCTCACTGTAACTTAGGGGTAGTTATTTCTCACTGTAACTTAGGGCAGTTATTTCTCACTGTAACTTAGGGGTAGTTATTTCTCACTGTAACTTAGGGCAGTTATTTCTCACTGTAACTTAGGGGCAGTTATTTCTCACTGTAAATTAGAGACAGTTATTTCTCACTGTAAATTAGGGCAGTTATTTCTCACTGTAACTTAGGGCAGTTATTTCTCACTGTAACTTAGGGGTAGTTATTTCTCACTGTAACTTAGGGCAGTTATTTCTCACTGTAACTTAGGGGTAGTTATTTCTCACTGTAACTTAGGGCAGTTATTTCTCACTGTAACTTAGGGGTAGTTATTTCTCACTGTAACTTAGGGCAGTTATTTCTCACTGTAACTTAGGGGCAGTTATTTCTCACTGTAAATTAGAGACAGTTATTTCTCACTGTAAATTAGGGCAGTTATTTCTCACTGTAACTTAGGGCAGTTATTTCTCACTGTAACTTAGGGGTAGTTATTTCTCACTGTAACTTAGGGCAGTTATTTCTCACTGTAACTTAGGGGTAGTTATTTCTCACTGTAACTTAGGGCAGTTATTTCTCACTGTAAATTAGGGACAGTTATTTCTCACTGTAACTTAGGGCAGTTATTTCTCACTGTAACTTAGGGGTAGTTATTTCTCACTGTAACTTAGGGCAGTTATTTCTCACTGTAAATTAGGGACAGTTATTTCTCACTGTAAATTAGAGACAGTTATTTCTCACTGTAAATTAGGGCAGTTATTTCTCACTGTAACTTAGGGCAGTTATTTCTCACTGTAACTTAGGGGTAGTTATTTCTCACTGTAAATTAAGGACAGCTTTTTCTCACTGTAAATTAGGGGCAGTTATTTCTCACTGTAAATTAAGGACAGTTATTTCTCACTGTAAAACAGCGGCAGTTATTTCTCACTGTAAATTAGAGACAGTTATTTCTCACTGTAAATTAGGGACAGTTATTTCTCACTGTAAATTAGAGACAGTTATTTCTCGCTGTAAATTAGAGACAGTTATTTCTCACTGTAAATTAGAGACAGTTATTTCTCAATGTAAAACAGGGGCAGTTATTTCTCACTGTAAATTAGAGACAGTTATTTCTCGCTGTAAATTAGGGACAGTTATTTCTCGCTGTAAATTAGAGACAGTTATTTCTCAATGTAAAACAGGGGCAGTTATTTCTCACTGTAAATTAGAGACAGTTATTTCTCACTGTAAATTAGAGACAGTTATTTCTCACTGTAAATTAGGGACAGTTATTTCTCACTGTAAATTAGGGACAGTTATTTCTCAATGTAAAACAGGGGCAGTTATTTCTCACTGTAAATTAGAGACAGTTATTTCTCACTGTAAATTAGAGACAGTTATTTCTCACTGTAAATTAGGGACAGTTATTTCTCACTGTAAATTAGGGACAGTTATTTCTCACTGTAAATTAGAGACAGTTATTTCTCGCTGTAAATTAGAGACAGTTATTTCTCACTGTAAATTAGTGGCAGTTATTTCTTGCTGTAAATTAGGGACAGTTATTTCTCGCTGTAAATTAGAGACAGTTATTTCTCAATGTAAAACAGGGGCAGTTATTTCTCACTGTAAATTAGAGACAGTTATTTCTCACTGTAAATTAGAGACAGTTATTTCTCACTGTAAATTAGGGACAGTTATTTCTCACTGTAAATTAGAGACAGTTATTTCTCAATGTAAAACAGGGGCAGTTATTTCTCACTGTAAATTAGAGACAGTTATTTCTCACTGTAAATTAGAGACAGTTATTTCTCACTGTAAATTAGGGACAGTTATTTCTCACTGTAAATTAGAGACAGTTATTTCTCACTGTAAATTAGAGACAGTTATTTCTCACTGTAAATTAGGGACAGTTATTTCTCACTGTAAATTAAGGACAGCTTTTTCTCACTGTAAATTAGAGACAGTTATTTCTCACTGTAAATTAGAGACAGTTATTTCTCACTAAGTTAGAGACAGTTATTTCTCACTGTAAATTAGGGACAGTTATTTATCACTGTAAATTAGGGACAGTTATTTCTCACTGTAAATTAGAGACAGTTATTTCTCACTGTAAATTAGAGACAGTTATTTCTCACTAAGTTAGGGACAGTTATTTCTCACTGTAAATTAGAGACAGTTATTTCTCACTGTAAATTAGGGACAGTTATTTATCACTGTAAATTAGGGACAGTTATTTCTCACTGTAAATTAGAGACAGTTATTTCTCACTGTAAATTAGAGACAGTTATTTCTCACTGTAAGTTAGGGACAGTTATTTCTCACTGTAAATTAGGGACAGTTATTTCTCACTGTAAATTAAGGATAGCTTTTTCTCACTGTAAATTAGGGGCAGTTATTTCTCACTGTAAATTAAGGACAGTTATTTCTCACTGTAAAACAGCAGCAGTTATTTCTCACTAAGTTAGGGACAGTTATTTCTCACTGTAAATTAGGGACAGTTATTTCTCACTGTAAATTAGGGATAGTTATTTCTCACTGTAAATTAGAGACAGTTATTTCTCACTGTAAGTTAGGGACAGTTATTTCTCACTGTAAATTAGGGACAGTTATTTCTCACTGTAAATTAAGGACAGCTTTTTCTCACTGTAAATTAGGGGCAGTTATTTCTCACTGTAAATTAAGGACAGTTATTTCTCACTGTAAAAGAGCGGCAGTTATTTCTCACTGTAAATTAGAGACAGTTATTTCTCACTGTAAATTAGGGACAGTTATTTCTCACTGTAAATTAGAGACAGTGATTTCTCGCTGTAAATTAGAGACAGTTATTTCTCACTGTAAATTAGAGACAGTTATTTCTCAATGTAAAACAGGGGCAGTTATTTCTCACTGTAAATTAGGGACAGTTATTTCTCGCTGTAAATTAGGGACAGTTATTTCTCGCTGTAAATTAGAGACAGTTATTTCTCACTGTAAATTAGAGACAGTTATTTCTCACTGTAAATTAGGGACAGTTATTTCTCACTGTAAATTAGGGACAGTTATTTCTCAATGTAAAACAGGGGCAGTTATTTCTCACTGTAAATTAGAGACAGTTATTTCTCACTGTAAATTAGAGACAGTTATTTCTCACTGTAAATTAGGGACAGTTATTTCTCACTGTAAATTAGGGACAGTTATTTCTCACTGTAAATTAGAGACAGTTATTTCTCGCTGTAAATTAGAGACAGTTATTTCTCACTGTAAATTAGGGGCAGTTATTTCTTGCTGTAAATTAGGGACAGTTATTTCTCACTGTAAATTAGGGACAGTTATTTCTCACTGTAAATTAGAGACAGTTATTCCTCACTGTAAATTAGGGACAGTTATTTCTCACTGTAAATTAGAGACAGTTATTTCTCACTGTAAATTAGGGGCAGTTATTTCTCGCTGTAAATTAGGGACAGTTATTTCTCACTGTAAATTAGGGACAGTTATTTCTCACTGTAAATTAGGGACAGTTATTTCTCACTGTAAATTAGGGGCAGTTATTTCTCACTGTAAATTGGGGGTAGTTATTTCTCACTGTAAAACAGGGGCAGTTATTTCTCACTGTAAATTGGGGGTAGTTATTACTCACTGTAAATTAGGGACAGTTGTTTCTCACTGTAAATTAGGGACAGTTATTTCTCACTGTAAATTGGGGGTAGTTATTTCTCACTGTAAATTAGAGACAGTTATTTCTCACTGTAAATTAGGGACAGTTATTTCTCACTGTAAAACAGGGACAGTTATTTCTCACTGTAAATTAGGGACAGTTTTTCTCACTGTAAATTTGTGACAGTTATTTCTCACTGTAAATTAGGGACAGTTTTTCTCACTGTAAATTAGTGACAGTTATTTCTCACTGTAAATTAGTGACAGTTATTTCTCACTGTAAATTAGAGACAGTTATTTCTCACTGTAAATTAGAGACAGTTATTCCTCACTGTAAATTAGGGACAGTTATTTCTCACTGTAAATTAGAGACAGTTATTTCTCACTGTAAATTAGGGGCAGTTATTTCTCGCTGTAAATTAGGGACAGTTATTTCTCACTGTAAATTAGGGACAGTTATTTCTCACTGTAAATTAGGGACAGTTATTTCTCACTGTAAATTAGGGGCAGTTATTTCTCACTGTAAATTGGGGGTAGTTATTTCTCGCTGTAAAACAGGGGCAGTTATTTCTCACTGTAAATTGGGGGTAGTTATTTCTCACTGTAAATTAGGGACAGTTATTTCTCACTGTAAATTAGGGACAGTTATTTCTCACTGTAAATTAGGAACAGTTATTTCTCACTGTAAAACAGGGACAGTTATTTCTCACTGTAAATTAGGGACAGTTTTTCTCACTGTAAATTAGTGACAGTTATTTCTCACTGTAAATTAGGGACAGTTTTTCTCACTGTAAATTAGTGACAGTTATTTCTCACTGTAAATTAGTGACAGTTATTTCTCACTGTAAATTAGAGACAGTTATTTCTCACTGTAAATAGGGACAGTTATTTCTCACTGTAAATTAAGGACAGTTATTTCTCACTGTAAATTAGGGACAGTTATTTCTCACTGTAAATTAGTGACTGTTATTTCTCACTGTAAATTAGAGACAGTTATTTCTCACTGTAAATAGGGACAGTTATTTCTCACTGTAAATTAGGGACAGTTATTTCTCACTGTAAATTAGGGACAGTTATTTCTCACTGTAAATTAGAGACAGTTATTCCTCACTGTAAATTAGGGACAGTTATTTCTCACGGTAAAACAGGGGCAGTTATTTCTCACTGTAAATTAGGGACAGTTATTTCTCACTGTAAATTGGGGGTAGTTATTTCTCACTGTAAAACAGGGGCAGTTATTTCTCACTGTAAATTGGGGGTAGTTATTTCTCACTGTAAATTAGGGACAGATATTTCTCACTGTAAAACAGGGGCAGTTATTTCTCACTGTAAATTAAAGACAGTTATTTCTCACTGTAAATTAGGGACAGTTATTTCTCACTGTAAATTAGGGACAGTTATTTCTCACTGTAAAACAGGGACAGTTATTTCTCACTGTAAATTAGGGACAGTTTTTCTCACTGTAAATTAGTGACAGTTATTTCTCACTGTAAATTAGGGACAGTTTTTCTCACTGTAAATTAGTGACAGTTATTTCTCACTGTAAATTAGTGACAGTTATTTCTCACTGTAAATTAGAGACAGTTATTTCTCACTGTAAATTAGAGACAGTTATTCCTCACTGTAAATTAGGGACAGTTATTTCTCACTGTAAATTAGAGACAGTTATTTCTCACTGTAAATTAGGGGCAGTTATTTCTCGCTGTAAATTAGGGACAGTTATTTCTCACTGTAAATTAGGGACAGTTATTTCTCACTGTAAATTAGGGGCAGTTATTTCTCACTGTAAATTAGGGACAGTTATTTCTCACTGTAAATTAGGGGCAGTTATTTCTCACTGTAAATTAGGGACAGTTATTTCTCACTGTAAATTAGGGACAGTTATTTCTCACTGTAAATTAGGGGCAGTTATTTCTCACTGTAAATTGGGGGTAGTTATTTCTCGCTGTAAAACAGGGGCAGTTATTTCTCACTGTAAATTGGGGGTAGTTATTTCTCACTGTAAATTAGGGACAGTTATTTCTCACTGTAAATTAGGGACAGTTATTTCTCACTGTAAATTAGGAACAGTTATTTCTCACTGTAAATTAGGGACAGTTATTTCTCACTGTAAATTAGGGACAGTTTTTCTCACTGTAAATTAGTGACAGTTATTTCTCACTGTAAATTAGGGACAGTTTTTCTCACTGTAAATTAGTGACAGTTATTTCTCACTGTAAATTAGTGACAGTTATTTCTCACTGTAAATTAGAGACAGTTATTTCTCACTGTAAATAGGGACAGTTATTTCTCACTGTAAAACAGGGACAGTTATTTCTCACTGTAAATTAGGGACAGTTTTTCTCACTGTAAATTAGTGACAGTTATTTCTCACTGTAAATTAGGGACAGTTATTTCTCACTGTAAATTAGGGACAGTTTTTCTCACTGTAAAACAGGGACAGTTATTTCTCACTGTAAATTAGGGACAGTTTTTCTCACTGTAAATTAGTGACAGTTATTTCTCACTGTAAATTAGGGACAGTTTTTCTCACTAAATTAGTGACAGTTATTTCTCACTGTAAATTAGTGACAGTTATTTCTCACTGTAAATTCGAGACAGTTATTTCTCACTGTAAATAGGGACAGTTATTTCTCACTGTAAATTAAGGACAGTTATTTCTCACTGTAAATTAGGGACAGTTATTTCTCACTGTAAATTAGTGACTGTTATTTCTCACTGTAAATTAGAGACAGTTATTTCTCACTGTAAATTAGGGACAGTTATTTCTCACTGTAAATTAGTGACAGTTATTCCTCACTGTAAATTAGGGACAGTTATTTCTCGCTGTAAATTAGGGACAGTTATTTCTCACTGTAAATTAGAGACAGTTATTTCTCACTGTAAATTAGGGACAGTTATTTCTCACTGTAAATTAGGGACAGTTATTTCTCACTGTAAATTAGAGACAGTTATTCCTCACTGTAAATTAGGGACAGTTATTTCTCACGGTAAAACAGGGGCAGTTATTTCTCACTGTAAATTAGGGACAGTTATTTCTCACTGTAAATTGGGGGTAGTTATTTCTCACTGTAAATTAGAGACAGTTATTTCTCACTGTAAATTAGGAACAGTTATTTCTCACTGTAAATTAGGGACAGTTATTTCTCACTGTAAATTGGGGGTAGTTATTTCTCACTGTAAAACAGGGGCAGTTATTTCTCACTGTAAATTGGGGGTAGTTATTTCTCACTGTAAATTAGGGACAGATATTTCTCACTGTAAAACAGGGGCAGTTATTTCTCACTGTAAATTAAAGACAGTTATTTCTCACTGTAAATTAGGGACAGTTTTTCTCACTGTAAATTATTGACAGTTATTTCTCACTGTAAATTAGGGGCAGTTATTTCTCACTGTAAATTAGGGACACTTATTTCTCACTGTAAATTGGGGGTAGTTATTTCTCACTGTAAAACAGGGGCAGTTATTTCTCACTGTAAATTGGGGGTAGTTATTTCTCACTGTAAAACAGGGGCAGTTATTTCTCACTGTAAATTAGGGACAGTTATTTCTCACTGTAAATTAGGGGCAGTTATTTCTCACTGTAAATTAGGGACAGTTATTTCTCACTGTAAATTAGGGACAGTTATTTCTCAATGTAAAACAGGGGCAGTTATTCCTTCAGAAAAGATGTTGGAAATGTACAATAGGTCCATTAGTATCAGAAAAGGGAACAGACATGTTATTGTTTTGTATGTGGACCCTTTCTCTTAACTCCTCAAATGCTTTATTGTAAAATGTGGTTAATATTATTTATTGTGAAGCAAACTGTACTCACCTGTTGTGCAGAGGATCACAGGTAATTATTCTTTGCTGTGCTATTGGTACAAATCATAGAATCATACAGTACACAGGAGGAGGCCATTCAGCCCAGCGTGCCTGTGCCAGCTCTTTGAAAGAGCTACCCAATTAATCCTACTCCCCTGCTCTTTCTCCATAGCCCTACAAATTTTTCCTTTTCAAGTATTTATTAAATTCTCTTTTGAAAGTTACTATTGAACTTGCCCCTTTCAGGCAGTGCATTCCAAATCATAACAACTCGCTGCATTACCTCCCCTCTGCTTCTTTTGCCAATTTTCTTAAATCTGTGTCCTCTGGTTACCGACCCACCTGGCACGAGAAACAGTTTCTCCTTATTTACTCTATCAAAACTCTTCATAATTTTGGACACCTTTATTAAATTTCCCCTTAACCTTCTCTGCTCAAAGGAGAACGATCCAGCCTCTCCAGTCTCTCCACATAACTGAAGTCCCACATCCCTGGTACCATTCCAGTAAAACTCCTTTGCACCCTCTCTAAAGCTCTGACATCCTTCCTAAAGTGTGGTGCCCGGAGTTGGGCACAATACTCCAACTGAGGCCTATATTAATGACTTGGATGAAGGGACCGGGTCTGGTGTATCCAAGTTTGCTGACGATACAAAGCTAGGTGGGAAAGTAAGCTGTGAGGAGGACACAAGAGTCTGCAAAGGGATATAGACAGGTTAAGTGATTGGGCAAGAAGGTGGCAGATGGAGTATAATGTGGAGAAATGTGAGGTTATTCACTTTGTTAGGAAGAATAGCAAAACAGAATACTTTTTAAATGGTGAGAAACTATTAAATGTCGGTGTCCAGAGAGACTTGGGTGTCCTCGTACAAGAAACACAATTAGTTAGCATGCAGCTACAGCAGGTGATTAGGAAAGCAAATGGCATGTTGGCCTTTATAGCAAGGGTGCTGGAGTATAAGAGTAAGGAAGTCTTACTACAGTTGTACAGAGCATTGGTGAGACCACACCTGGAGTATTACATACAGTTTTGGTCTCCTTATCTATGGAAGGATATACTTGCCTTAGAGGCGGTGCAACGAAGGTTCACTAGATTAATTCCTGAGATGAGAGGGTTGTCCTATGAGGAGAGATTGAGTAGAATGGGCATATACTCTCTGGAGTTTAGAAGAATGAGAGGTGATCTCATTGAAACATAAAAGATTCTGAGGGGGCTTGACAGGATAGAGGCTGAACTGTTGATTCCCTTGGTTGGAGAGTCTAGAACTAGAGGGCATAATCGCAGGATAAGGGGTCGGCCATTTAAGACTGAGATGAGGAGGCATTTCTTCACTCAGAGGGTTGTGAATCTTTGGAATTCTCGACCCCAGAGGGCTGTGGATGCTGAGTCGTTGAATATAGTCAAGGCTGAGATGGATACATTTTTGGACTCTAGGGGAATCAAGGGATATGGGGATCAGACAGGAAAGTGGAGTTGAGGTTAGTCATGATCTTATTGAATGGCGGAGCAGGCGCAAGGGGCCGTATGGACTACTCCTGCTCCTATTTCTTATGTTCTTATGTTCTAACCAGTGATTTATATAGATTTAGCATAACTTCCTTCCTGTACTCTATGCCTCATTTATAAACCAAGGATCCCGTATGCTTTTTTAACAGCCTTCCCAAGTTGACCTGCCATCTTCAAAGATTTGTGTACATACACCCCCAGGTCTCTCTGTTCCTGCATCCCCTTTGAAATTGTGCCATTTAGTTTATATTGCCTCTCCTCATTCTTCCTACCAAAATGCATCACTTCACACTTCTCTGAATTAAATTTCATCTGCCATGTGTCTGCCCATTTCACCAGCCTGTCTATGTTCTCCTGAAGTCTGTTACTATCCTCCACATTGTTTACTACATTTCCGAGTTACGTGTCTTGTGCAAACTTTGAAATTATACCCTCTATATTCAAGTTCAGGTTATTTATTGCCACAGTGCACTGTTTAGACATGATGAGCCATGAGTCAATGTTGTGTTGTTTGGAGGGGGAGAAGTCCAGAGTGATTTCACCTCCTCTTGTCACGTACAGATTGGGGCAAAATTGTAGCATTTCCCCTCATTTGTGGATATGTATTGGTGCTCTCTCTAGTTAAATCTGACTGTTAACTTGTTTTAAAATTCTTTATCTGGTTGTCAGTGATGCAGAGGAACTTCTCCCCCCCATATCTCCAGTTATTGGAGGCACTCATCTTCTTCTCTCTCAGCCCCACTTCATGCTGGCATTCCTCCCCCCCTCCCTCACTCCCACTGACACTCCTCTCCTTCCTCTCCCTCAGTGTACTCTGGATTTCCTCACCCCCTCCCTCACTCCCACTGACACTCCTCTCCTTCCTCTCCCTCAGTGTACTCTGGATTTCCTCACCCCCTCCCTCACTCCCACTGACACTCCTCTCCCTCAGTGTACTCTGGATTTCCTCACCCCCTCCCTCACTCCCGTTCACACTCCTCTCCCTCAGTGTACTCTGGATTTCCTCCCCCCCTCCCTCACTCCCACTGACACTCCTCTCCTTCCTCTCCCTCAGTGTACTCTGGATTTCCTCCCCCCCTCCCTCACTCCTGTTTTAACACTCCTCTCCCTCAGTGTACTCTGGATTTCCTCACCCCCTCCCTCACTCCCACTGACACTCCTCTCCCTCAGTGTACTCTGGATTTCCTCACCCCCTCCCTCACTCCCGTTCACACTCCTCTCCCTCAGTGTACTCTGGATTTCCTCACCCCCTCCCTCACTCCCGTTCACACTCCTCTCCCTCAGTGTACTCTGGATTTCCTCCCCCCCTCCCTCACTCCCACTGACACTCCTCTCCTTCCTCTCCCTCAGTGTACTCTGGATTTCCTCCCCCCCTCCCTCACTCCTGTTTTAACACTCCTCTCCCTCAGTGTACTCTGGATTTCCTCACCCCCTCCCTCACTCCCACTGACACTCCTCTCCCTCAGTGTACTCTGGATTTCCTCACCCCCTCCCTCACTCCCGTTCACACTCCTCTCCCTCAGTGTACTCTGGATTTCCTCACCCCCTCCCTCACTTCCACTGACACTCCTCTCCCTCAGTGTACTCTGGATTTCCTCACCCCCTCCCTCACTCCCGTTCACACTCCTCTCCCTCAGTGTACTCTGGATTTCCTCACCCCCTCCCTCACTCCTGTTAACACTCCTCTCCCTCAGTGTACTCTGGATTTCCTCACCCCTCCCTCACTCCCGTTCACACTCCTCTCCCTCAGTGTACTCTGGATTTCCTCACCCCCTCCCTCACTCCCACTGTCACTCCTCTCCCTCAGTGTACTCTGGATTTCCTCACCCCCTCCCTCACTCCTGTTAACACTCCTCTCCCTCAGTGTACTCTGGATTTCCTCACCCCCTCCCTCACTCCCACTGTCACTCCTCTCCCTCAGTGTACTCTGGATTTCCTCACCCCCTCCCTCACTCCCACTGACACTCCTCTCCCTCAGTGTACTCTGGATTTCCTCACCCCCTCCCTCACTCCCATTCACACTCCTCTCCCTCAGTGTACTCTGGATTTCCTCACCCCCTCCCTCACTCCCATTCACACTCCTCTCCCTCAGTGTACTCTGGATTTCCTCACCCCCTCCCTCACTCCCATTCACACTCCTCTCCCTCAGTGTACTCTGGATTTCCTCACCCTCTCCCTCACTCCCATTCACACTCCTCTCCCTCAGTGTACTCTGGATTTCCTCACCCCCTCCCTCACTCCCACTGACACTCCTCTCCCTCAGTGTACTCTGGATTTCCTCACCCCCTCCCTCACTCCCGTTCACACTCCTCTCCCTCACTGTACTCTAGATTTCCTCCCCCCCTCCCTCACTCCCGTTCACACTCCTCTCCCTCAGTGTACTCTAGATTTCCTCCCCCCCTCCCTCACTCCCGTTCACACTCCTCTCCCTCAGTGTACTCTGGATTTCCTCACCCCCTCCCTCACTCCCACTGACACTCCTCTCCCTCAGTGTACTCTGGATTTCCTCACCCCCTCCCTCACTCCCATTCACACTCCTCTCCCTCAGTGTACTCTGGATTTCCTCACCCCCTCCCTCACTCCCATTCACACTCCTCTCCCTCAGTGTACTCTGGATTTCCTCACCCCCTCCCTCACTCCCATTCACACTCCTCTCCCTCAGTGTACTCTGGATTTCCTCACCCTCTCCCTCACTCCCATTCACACTCCTCTCCCTCAGTGTACTCTGGATTTCCTCACCCCCTCCCTCACTCCCACTGACACTCCTCTCCCTCAGTGTACTCTGGATTTCCTCACCCCCTCCCTCACTCCCGTTCACACTCCTCTCCCTCACTGTACTCTAGATTTCCTCCCCCCCTCCCTCACTCCCGTTCACACTCCTCTCCCTCAGTGTACTCTGGATTTCCTCACCCCCTCCCTCACTCCCGTTCACACTCCTCTCCCTCACTGTACTCTAGATTTCCTCCCCCCCTCCCTCACTCCCGTTCACACTCCTCTCCCTCAGTGTACTCTGACATTCTTCCTCACTCACTGCTGCCAATTTGTGCAGGAACTCTCCTCCTCCCTCTCAGTCCATGCCGGCCTCCTTCTCCCACCCCCCTCTTTCACTTCACGTTGGCACTCACCTGCCCTTCTGCCTTAACTCAGAGTGTCACCCATCTCACTTCACGTCCCTCGCTGTCGTTCCCGGACTCCTACCTGATGCCGACACTGCTCCGAGGGATGGAACACTCTGCTGCGCGCTGTGGGTGGGAATTTCTGATCTCAGCCACAGCGCGCAACAGATTCTCAGTCCCCCGGAGCAGCAGCTCAGAGCTGGGCGTGGTCGTCAGGGGTTTGGGGGAGTCCAATATAGATCAAATCACGCATGGTCTGTGGGGAGAACAGGCTGACTGGGCTATTCTTGTTCCGTGTTTCTCGTTTGCTAATCGTGCAGTGACAAAGGACTTAAAATTAGTACATTGGCACAAACTGAATAAATGAGGCCCCATAATATAAATAACAAAATGGCGGGGAGAGCCCCTCTTTCTGATCGGATCAATCACAGCAGTGGGGAAGAGCTCACATCTGTAACTTGGAGGAGGGCGGGGCGGGGCGGGGGCTTATGAGGAGAAGGACATACCCGTCGCATGTCTGTCGCTGAGATGGGTGGGTGGGGGCTCTCCTGATACTGAGGTTTGTCTCAGCAGCAGGGTCTGTTACAGCTGGTGAGGGTCATTCCTCTGTAGTGGTGTGGCACTGCATGGGGAAGGGGGAAAAGGGGCTCCCTATACTGTGAGACAGGACAGGTGGGGACAGGTGATTCCCTGCGATGTGAGGTACCTGCGACTGCAGAAGAAGTGAACAACGTTCCAATTTCACACTTGTCGCACAATCAGCACACGCCAGGAGACCATGGAGCAAGGAACGTGCAGCTGCATTGGAATAGATACTGGTTTCAAATTCCGCCCATCCTCTCTTGTCTTGTTAAACAGTGATGTGGAGATGCTGGTGATGGACTGGGGTGGACAAAAGTAAGGAATCTTACAACACCAGAGGCTTTCTCCTTCGTCAGGTGAGTAAGGTAAACTCACCTGACGACGGAGGTAAGCTCCGAAAGCTTGTGATTTTCAAATAAAACTGTTGGACTATAACCTGGTGTTGTAAGATTCCTTACATTTGTTAAACAGTAGCCTGGAAATTACTGCTGATGTAAGTGATGAGCCCTTATTGCCTTTGTAAGAGATTCCTCTGGTCACTATTTTAGCAGACGTATTAACCCATTTGAAATCAATGAATTAACTCCTGTGTTAGACTAGAGGAGAGGGGATTGTCAAACAGGCAGGCTAACCGTTCCCTGGCCATCACCACGACTCATTTCTAGGCTCGTGTTGATTATGTATTTGGGATAGGTGTGTAATGTGCATGGATCTGGTCAGTGCTGATACCACACTGTGTAGTGATACTTGCCCCCTGTTTGCAGGGTGATCATGTGTGGCTCGAAACCAGCACTAATGGACAGTTCAACGTACCAATTGGAGCAGAGGTGAAGCTGTTGAAATCAAGAAAGGTTCTGGTGTTGGACGATGAAGGGAAGGTCAGTTTCCACCCCCATCATGTACTTTCATTTCTGTTCTTGTTGAGGATGAAGCTCCTTCATGTTTAAGTTATTTTGCCCCAGCTCCCTTTTTTTGGTGGGTCTTCCTGCAGTCAACCTGGTCCCAGGGTTCCATCGACGCTGGTCTAAAATTGTACAGCAGAAAGCGGTGAAAATGTGAATAAATCTCCCCTCCTCGGCCCTGTCCTGAGCTGGTTCCTGCCGCCCAGCTTCTCTCTGGGTAACTGGGCACTGGTGGTGGGTCACCCGACTGTGTGTTAAAATCACATTGGGACCCTAATTACATCGTAGGACCCCGACTTTCACACATTTACCTGCCTGTGGCGAGGGTCTCACACGCTGCCCAAAATACACCGGTTAAACTGGTGGTGGGAGAGTGCGGAGGAGAGGACGCTGCTTCTAGTTTAACCCCCTGCGCGCCCCGTTCTCATGGAGCGCGGAGAGGGTGGGGCACGGGGCCCTACAGTATATAATATGCACAGAGTATACACAGGTGCAGTAGTGTACATGCAGGGATGAATACCTGATTTGCTAACATTGCCTGTTGTTTTGCTTTTAGGAACACTGGATTGGTGCAGCGAATATGAACAGCGTACGCCCCATGCACCCCTCCTCAGTGAAAGGAGTGGACGACATGATCCGAATCGGGGACCTGAACGAAGCAGGAATATTGCACAACCTCTTCATCCGATATCGGGAGAACATCATTTATGTAAGTCCACCCACAGGTGAAATTATTGCCACTTCAAATATAATGCTACATGATATGATACACTGTCACTCTGTCACACTGTGACACTCGGGTGTACTGACAGTAGTCCCCACATCATCAGGGGCCTGAGAGGCATGTTCTTCCATTACACTATTGACTCTCACTGCTCACTGCTGGGGGCTCAGCCAATAGACATCAGTCCAACATCGTCAGGGATTCAACAGCAACAACTTTCATTTGTTAAGCGCCTTTAATATAGAACAATGTTCCCTGGCACTTCACGGAAACATAAGGACAATTGGATGGCGAGCCAAAAAAACAGAGGTTAGGAGGGGTGACCAAAGGTTCGGTCAAAGTACTGGGTTTTAAAGAGGGCCCTGAAGGAGAGAAAGAGGTGGAGAGGGTTTAGGGAGGGAATACCAGGGCATGAGGCCTTGGTGGCTGAAAGCACGGCCGCCAATGGTGGGGTGTAAGGAGGGGGCCATGCACAAGAGTTTGGGGCAAGGGGCACTGTAGGGCTGGAGGAGGTTACAGATCTATGGAGAGCGAGGCCATGGAGGGACTTAAACACAAGTTTGATTTTTAAGTGTTGAGGGATCAGAGGGCAACGTAGATCAGGGAGCATGGCGGGGGGGATGGGTGAGCGGGACCTGGTGCGGGATAGGATACGGGCAGCTGAGTTTTCGATGAGCTGAAGTTTCTGGAAGCTGGGGGAGGGGAGGTCAGCCAGGAGACCATTAGAGTAATCGAGACTGGAGGTGACAAAGCTATGGGTGAGATTTTCAGCGGTGGATGGGCTGAGGTGGGGATAGAGATGGGCGATGTTAACATTTGGCTACATACATGGGCAGCAGATTGCCTGGAGATTCTGGGATGGATTTCCAACTTGGTGCACAGGCTTAAAACTGGTGATGTGGATCGGCCGCCTGTTATAGCAAGGTGTACATTTCCATTGATTTTAAAGGAGATGAGAATTGGGTGATTCCTGTCACGGGCGGCTCCTGTCACGGGCGGTTCCTGTCACGGGCGGTACCTGTCACGAGTGGCTCCTGTCACGGGCGGTTCCTGTCATGGGCGATAATGTCATGGGTGGCTCCTGTCACGGGCGGTTCCTGTCACGGGCAGTTCGTGTCATGGGCAGATAATGTCATGGGTGGCTCCTGTCACGGGCAGTTCCCGTCACGGACAGTACCTGTCACGAGTGGCTCCTGTCACGGGCGGTTCCTGTCACGGGCGGTACCTGTCACGGGCGGCTCCTGTCACGGGCGGTTCCTGTCACGGGCGGTACCTGTCACGAGTGGCTCCTGTCACGGGCAGTTCCTGTCATGGGCGATAATGTCATGGGTGGCTCCTGTCACGGGCAGTTCCCGTCACGGGCAGTTCCCGTCACGGGCGGTTCTTGTCATGGGCGGTTAATGTCATGGATTGCTCCTGTCAAGGGCAGTTCTTGTCACGGACGGTTCCTGTCACGGGCGGTTAATGTCATGGGTTGCTCCTATCACGGGCAGTTCTTGTCACGTGCGGCTCTTGTCACGGGCAGTTCCTGCCACGGGTGTTTCCTGTCATGGGCAGCTACTGTCACGGGTGGCTCTTGTCACGTGCAGTTCTTGTCACGGGCGGTTCCTGTCACGGGCGGTTCCTGTCACGGGTGTTTCCTGTCATGGGCAGCTACTGTCACGGGTGGCTCTTGTCACGGGCGGTTCCTGTCACGGGCGGTTCCTGTCACGGGCGGTTCCTGTCACGGGCGGTTCCTGTCACGGGCGGTTCCTGTCACGGGCGGTTCCTGTCACGGGCGGTTCCTGTCACGGGCGGTTCCTGTCACGGGCGGTTCCTGTCACGGGCGGCTCCTGTCACGGGCGGTTCCTGTCACGGGCGGTTCCTGTCACGGGCGGTTCTTGTCACGTGGTTCCTGTCACGGGCGGTTCCTATAACGGGCGGTTCCTGTCACGGGCGGTTCCTATCACGGGCGGTTCCTGTCACGGGCGGCTCTTGTCACGGGCGGTTCCTGTCACGGGCGGTTCCTGTCACGGGCGGTTCCTGTCACGGGCGGTTCTTGTCACGTGGTTCCTATAACGTGCGGTTTCCTGTCACGGGCGGTTCCTGTCACGGGCGGTTTCCTGTCACGGGCGGTTCCTATAACGGGCGGTTCCTATAACGGGCGGTTCCTGTCACGGGCGGTTCCTGTCACGTGGTTCCTGTCACGGGCGGTTCCTATAACGGGCGGTTCCTATAACGGGCGGTTCCTGTCACGGGCGGTTCTTGTCACGTGGTTCCTGTCACGGACGGTTCCTGTCACGGACGGTTCCTGTCACGGGCGGTTCTTGTCACGTGGTTCCTATAACGTGCGGTTTCCTGTCACGGGCGGTTCCTGTCACGGGCGGTTTCCTGTCACGGGCGGTTCCTATAACGGGCGGTTCCTATAACGGGCGGTTCCTGTCACGGGCGGTTTCCTGTCACGGGCGGTTCCTGTCACGGGCGGTTTCCTGTCACGGGCGGTTCCTATAACGGGCGGTTCCTATAACGGGCGGTTCCTATAACGGGCGGTTCCTGTCACGGGCGGTTCCTGTCACGGGAGTTTCCTATAATGGGCGGTTCCTATAACGGGCGGTTCCTATAACGGGCGGTTCCTATAACGGGCGGTTCCTGTCACGGGCGGTTCTTGTCACGTGGTTCCTGTCACGGGCGGTTCCTATAACGGGCGGTTCCTATAACGGGCGGTTCCTGTCACGGGCGGTTCCTGTCACGGGCGGTTTCCTGTCACGTGCGGTTCCTGTCACGGGCTGTTCCTATAACGGGCGGCCGATCCACATTGCCAGTTTTACACCCGTGCGCTAAGTTATAAATCCAGCCCGCTGATGCCCATGTCAGCATCACTGGGTCAGAGGCCTTGCTGACCGCTATATTGCAGGTGGTGAGACCGTGTGCCACTGAAAGAGTGACCCATTCCAAGGTTTCTATTTTTCTCCCTCGATCAGACCTACATCGGCTCGATCCTGGTGGCACTGAACCCCTACCAGCTGCTCCCGTTCTACACTGCAGAGCAGATCAATCTCTACACCAACAGGCGTATCGGAGAGATGCCCCCTCACATCTTCGCCATCGCCGACAACTGCTACTTCAACCTGAGGAAGAATAAGACGAACCAGTGCTGCATCATCAGGTGAGAGGTGCTGAGAGCGGGGAGGGAGCTGGCTTTAGTTATCCACATAACCCATCACCGTGGAGGGAGGAGCAGGGACAAGCCCACCCGGAACTGAAGCCAGCCGCAAAAACATAAGCCTGAATTGGTGGAGTTACATGCTATAGATGAGGCAATTCAGGGCTCCGATTATCAACAGGTAGATACAGTGATCAGCAGATCGAGTGACCATCGTATTACACATCCCATTGTGCCACAAAATGCAAAATTCTTACAATTATATTTCTGATCCACTTTTAGCAGATGAAATAGTACCAAGAAAGAAGCTCGAGAGCTGGAAAAAACTAAATTCTGCCAGTTTTTAACTTGTGTTATAGACCAGAATGCGTGCAATTTCTGAGACATTTTCCACACTATCTGCACCATCTGCTCCAGTACGATATACTGAGACACGAAGGGGTTTAATTTCTTTGTCTGCACACTGCTTAACCTGCTGATATAACTTCCTCTGTTTTGCTGTTTTATCAAGTTGTTGACCTTTGGGAAAACCTGTGGGATAACAACTGTGGTAAATTAGTCCACAAGGCGCTCGATAAATGCAAGTTCTTTCATCTTTCTTTTAGTTCAGCCTTTCGCCCATTATGTGCCAGAGTATCATAGCGAGTACATTCAACTCTGTGTGTATCATAGTGAGTACATTCAACTCTGTGAGTATCATAGCGAGTCCATTCAACTCTGTGTGTATCATAGTGAGTACATTCAACTCTGTGAGTATCATAGTGAGTACATTCAACTCTGTGAGTATCATAGTGAGTACATTCAACTCTGTGAGTATCATAGCGAGTACATTCAACTCTGTGAGTATCATAGTGAGTACATTCAACTCTGTGTGTATCATAGTGAGTACATTCAACTCTGTGAGTATCATAGCGAGTACATTCAACTCTGTGAGTATCATAGTGAGTCCATTCAACTCTGTGTGTATCATAGTGAGTACATTCAACTCTGTGTGTATCATAGTGAGTACATTCAACTCTGTGTGTATCATAGTGAGTACATTCAACTCTGTGAGTATCATAGTGAGTACATTCAACTCTGTGAGTATCATAGTGAGTACATTCAACTCTGTGAGTATCATAGTGAGTACATTCAACTCTGTGAGTATCATAGTGAGTACATTCAACTCT
Source organism: Heptranchias perlo (assembly GCF_035084215.1). Classification (NCBI taxonomy): domain Eukaryota; kingdom Metazoa; phylum Chordata; class Chondrichthyes; order Hexanchiformes; family Hexanchidae; genus Heptranchias; species Heptranchias perlo. The sequence goes on along the minus strand of NC_090337.1, from coordinate 65,366,457 downwards.
GTGAGTATCATAGTGAGTACATTCAACTCTGTGTGTATCATAGCGAGTACATTCAACTCTGTGAGTATCATAGTGAGTACATTCAACTCTGTGAGTATCATAGTGAGTACATTCAACTCTGTGAGTATCATAGTGAGTACATTCAACTCTGTGAGTATCATAGCGAGTACATTCAACTCTGTGAGTATCATAGTGAGTCCATTCAACTCTGTGTGTATCATAGCGAGTACATTCAACTCTGTGAGTATCATAGTGAGTACATTCAACTCTGTGAGTATCATAGTGAGTACATTCAACTCTGTGAGTATCATAGCGAGTACATTCAACTCTGTGAGTATCATAGCGAGTACATTCAACTCTGTGAGTATCATAGCGAGTACATTCAACTCTGTGAGTATCATAGTGAGTACATTCAACTCTGTGAGTATCATAGTGAGTACATTCAACTCTGTGAGTATCATAGTGAGTACATTCAACTCTGTGAGTATCATAGTGAGTACATTCAACTCTGTGAGTATCATAGTGAGTCCATTCAACTCTGTGTGTATCATAGCGAGTACATTCAACTCTGTGAGTATCATAGTGAGTACATTCAACTCTTTGAGTATCATAGTGAGTACATTCAACTCTGTGAGTATCATAGTGAGTACATTCAACTCTGTGTGTGAGTATCATAGTGAGTACATTCAACTCTGTGAGTATCATAGCGAGTACATTCAACTCTGTGAGTATCATAGCGAGTGCATTCAACTCTGTGAGTATCATAGCGAGTACATTCAACTCTGTGAGTATCATAGTGAGTACATTCAATTCTGTGAGTATCATAGCGAGTACATTCAACTCTGTGAGTATCATAGTGAGTACATTCAATTCTGTGAGTATCATAGCGAGTACATTCAACTCTGTGAGTATCATAGTGAGTACATTCAACTCTGTGAGTATCATAGCGAGTACATTCAACTCTGTGAGTATCATAGCGAGTACATTCAACTCTGTGAGTATCATAGTGAGTCCATTCAACTCTGTGTGTATCATAGCGAGTACATTCAACTCTGTGAGTATCATAGTGAGTACATTCAACTCTGTGAGTATCATAGTGAGTACATTCAACTCTGTGAGTATCATAGCGAGTACATTCAACTCTGTGAGTATCATAGCGAGTACATTCAACTCTGTGAGTATCATAGCGAGTACATTCAACTCTGTGAGTATCATAGTGAGTACATTCAACTCTGTGAGTATCATAGTGAGTACATTCAACTCTGTGAGTATCATAGTGAGTACATTCAACTCTGTGAGTATCATAGTGAGTACATTCAACTCTGTGAGTATCATAGTGAGTCCATTCAACTCTGTGTGTATCATAGCGAGTACATTCAACTCTGTGAGTATCATAGTGAGTACATTCAACTCTTTGAGTATCATAGTGAGTACATTCAACTCTGTGAGTATCATAGTGAGTACATTCAACTCTGTGTGTGAGTATCATAGTGAGTACATTCAACTCTGTGAGTATCATAGCGAGTACATTCAACTCTGTGAGTATCATAGCGAGTGCATTCAACTCTGTGAGTATCATAGCGAGTACATTCAACTCTGTGAGTATCATAGTGAGTACATTCAATTCTGTGAGTATCATAGCGAGTGCATTCAACTCTGTGAGTATCATAGCGAGTACATTCAACTCTGTGAGTATCATAGTGAGTACATTCAATTCTGTGAGTATCATAGCGAGTACATTCAACTCTGTGAGTATCATAGCGAGTACATTCAACTCTGTGAGTATCATAGTGAGTACATTCAACTCTGTGAGTATCATAGTGAGTACATTCAACTCTGTGAGTATCATAGTGAGTACATTCAACTCTGTGAGTATCATAGTGAGTACATTCAACTCTGTGAGTATCATAGTGAGTCCATTCAACTCTGTGTGTATCATAGCGAGTACATTCAACTCTGTGAGTATCATAGTGAGTACATTCAACTCTTTGAGTATCATAGTGAGTACATTCAACTCTGTGAGTATCATAGTGAGTACATTCAACTCTGTGTGTGAGTATCATAGTGAGTACATTCAACTCTGTGAGTATCATAGCGAGTACATTCAACTCTGTGAGTATCATAGCGAGTGCATTCAACTCTGTGAGTATCATAGCGAGTACATTCAACTCTGTGAGTATCATAGTGAGTACATTCAATTCTGTGAGTATCATAGTGAGTACATTCAACTCTGTGTGTGAGTATCATAGTGAGTACATTCAACTCTGTGAGTATCATAGTGAGTACATTCAACTCTGTGTGTGAGTATCATAGTGAGTACATTCAACTCTGTGAGTATCATAGCGAGTACATTCAACTCTGTGAGTATCATAGTGAGTACATTCAACTCTGTGAGTATCATAGCGAGTACATTCAACTCTGTGAGTATCATAGCGAGTACATTCAACTCTGTGAGTATCATAGTGAGTCCATTCAACTCTGTGTGTATCATAGCGAGTACATTCAACTCTGTGAGTATCATAGTGAGTACATTCAACTCTGTGAGTATCATAGTGAGTACATTCAACTCTGTGAGTATCATAGCGAGTACATTCAACTCTGTGAGTATCATAGCGAGTACATTCAACTCTGTGAGTATCATAGCGAGTACATTCAACTCTGTGAGTATCATAGTGAGTACATTCAACTCTGTGAGTATCATAGTGAGTACATTCAACTCTGTGAGTATCATAGTGAGTCCATTCAACTCTGTGTGTATCATAGCGAGTACATTCAACTCTGTGAGTATCATAGTGAGTACATTCAACTCTGTGAGTATCATAGTGAGTACATTCAATTCTGTGAGTATCATAGCGAGTGCATTCAACTCTGTGAGTATCATAGCGAGTACATTCAACTCTGTGAGTATCATAGTGAGTACATTCAATTCTGTGAGTATCATAGCGAGTACATTCAACTCTGTGAGTATCATAGTGAGTACATTCAACTCTGTGAGTATCATAGCGAGTACATTCAACTCTGTGAGTATCATAGCGAGTACATTCAACTCTGTGAGTATCATAGTGAGTACATTCAACTCTGTGAGTATTTTTAAGGAGTTAGGAGATAAATTAAAAAGCAGGACCTCAAAGGTAGTGATCTCAGGATTACTACCGGTGCCACGTGCTAGTGAGTATAGGAACAGGAGAATAGACAGGATGAATGCGTGGCTGCAGGGATGGTGTAGGAGGGAGGGATTTAGATTCCTGGGACATTGGGACCGGTTCTGGGGAAGGTGGGACCTGTACAAGCGAGACGGGTTACACCCGAGCAGGACCCGGACCAATGTCCTCGCGGGGGTGTTTGCTAGTGCTGTTGGGGAAGGTTTAAACTAGAGTGGCAGGGGGATGGGAATCTGAGTGGGGAGTCAGAAGGGAATAAAGTTGAGAGCAGCAAGAGAGGGGAAGACCCAGGGGAAATCTACAATACAAATAGTACAAACAGTTGTTCAAGAACAAGTGAAAGGGAAAAGTGTAGAGCAGCGGAAAGAAAGTGTACTTTAGGCACGACAGAAAAAATAAAAACTAGAAGGCGTAAGGCGATTAACCCAGTGTCAAAGCTGTGGCAGGGGGTTGGGAACCTGAGCAGGGAGAGAGAGGAAAGCGTAACAGGAAGGGACAGAAGGTATGGAGTAAAAGGTAAAGTGTTAAAAAAGGAAAAAGCAGGAACTAAGTATCTCAAAACATATTTGAAAGTTCTTTATCTGAATGCACGTAGCATTCGTAACAAAATGGACGAGTTAACAGCACAAATAACTACGTATGGGTATGATCTTGTGGCCATTACAGAAACATGGCTGCAGGGTGACAACGACTGGGAATTAAATATGCCAGGGTATTTAACAATCAGGAAGGACAGGCGGGAAGGAAGGGGAGGTGGGGTGGCTATGTTAATAAAGGAAGGAATCACTGTAATACAGAGAAATGATATTGGAACAAAGGATCAGGATAATGAAACAGTTTGGGTAGAGATAAGGAATAATAAGGGGAAAAAAACACTAGTGGGCGTAGTATATAGGCCTCCTAATAGTTGCAACTCTGCTGGAAGAAGTATTAATCAGGAAATAGTCGGGGCATGTAATAAGGGAACAGCTATAATTATGGGGGATTTTAACTATCATATTAACGGGACAAATCAAATTGGGCAGGGCAGCCTTGAGGAAGAGTTTATTGAGTGTATTAGGGATGGATTTGTTGAGCAGTATGTAACTGATCCTACAAGGGGGCAAGCAACCTTGGACCTGGTCCTGTGTAATGAGTCAGAATTAATTAATAATGTCCTAGTTAAGGATCCCCTTGGAATGAGTGACCATAACATGGTTACATTCCATATCCAATTAGAGGGTGAGAAGGTTGGTTCTCAAACAAGCGTACTGAGCTTGAATAAAGGAGACCATGATGGTATGAGAGCGGAATTGATTAAAGTGGACTGGGAAAATAGATAAAGGGTAAGACGATACATGAGCAGTGGTGTTCATTCAAGGAGTTATTTTACAACTTTCAAAAAATATATATTCCACTGAGGAAAAAAGGGTGTAAAAGAAATGACAGCCATCCGTGGCTAAGTAAAGAAATTAAGGACAATATCCGACTAAAAACAAGGACATATAAGGTCGCTAAACTTAGTGGGAGGATAGAAGATTGGGAAGTCTTCAAAAGACAGCAAAAAGTAACTAAAGGATTGATTAAGAAAGGGAAGATAGATTATGAAAATAAATTAGCAAAAAATATAAAAACAGATAGCAAGAGTTTCGATAGTTATATAAAAAGAAAAAGGGTGGCTACGGCAAACGTAGGTCCCTTAGAGGATGAGACCAGGAAATTAATGGTGGGAAACATGGAGATGGCAAAAATGCTGAACAAATATTTTGTTTCAGTCTTTACGGTAGTGGACACTAAGAATATCCCAACACTGGACAAACAGGGGGCTCCAGGGGGGGAGGAGCTAAATACGATTAAAATCACTAAGGAATTGGTACTCAGTAAAATAATGGGACTCAAGGCGGATAAATCCCCTGGACCTGATGGCTTACAAACTTGGGTCTTGAGGGAAGTGGCAGTAGGGATTGTGGATGCTTTGGTAATAATTTTCCAAAATTCTCTGGACTCGGCAACGGTCCCGGCAGATTGGAAAACTGCTAATTTAACACCCTTATTTAAAAAGGGTAGTAGGCAGAAGGCTGGAAATTATAGACCAGTTAGCCTAACATCTGTGGTGGGTAAAATTTTGGAGTCTATTATTAAGGAGACAGTAACGGAACATTTGGATAAACATAATTTAATAGGACAAAGTCAGCATGGCTTTACGAAGGGGAAGTCATGTCTGACAAATTTGCTTGAGTTCTTTGAGGACATAACGTGCAGGGTGGATAAAGGGGAACCAGTGGACATAGTGTATTTAGACTTCCAGAAGGCATTCGACAAGGTGCCACATAAAAGATTATTGCTCAAGATAAAGAATCACTGGATTGGGGGTAATATTCTGGCATGGGTGGAGGATTGGTTATCTAACAGGAAGCAGAGAGTTGGGATTAATAGTTCATTCTCAGACTGGCAACCAGTAGCCAGTGGTGTTCCGCAGGGGTCGGTGCTGGGTCCCCAACTCTTTACAATCTATATTAACGATTTGGAGGAGGGGACCGAGTGTAACGTATCAAAGTTTGCAGATGATACAAAGATGGGAGAGAAAGTGGAGAGTGAGGAGGACATAAAAAACCTACAAGGGGATATAGACAGGCTGGGTGAGTGGGCGGAGATTTGGCAGATGCAATACAATATTGCATCTGCCAAATATGGCAGGAAAAATCAGAGAGCAAGTTATTATCTTAAAGGCGAGAAACTGGAAAGTACTGCAGTACAAAGGGATCTGGGGGTCTTAGTGCAAGAAGATCAAAACGTTAGTATGCAGGTGCAGCAGGTGATCAAGAAGGCCAACGGAATGTTGGCTTTTATTGCTCGGGGGATAGAATATAAAAACAGGGAGGTATTGCTGCAGTTATATAAGGTTTTGGTGAGACCGCACCTGGAATACTGCATACAGTTTTGGTGTCCATACTTAAGAAAAGACATACTTGCTCTCGAGGCAGTACAAAGAAGTTCACTCGGTTAATCCCGGGGATGAGGGGGCGGACATATGAGGAGAGGTTGAGTAGATTGGGACTCGACTCATTGGAGTTCAGAAGAATGAGAGGCGATCTTATTGAAACATATAAGATTGTGAAGGGGCTTGATCGGGTGGATGCGGTAAGGATGTTCCCAAGGATGGGTGAAACTAGAACTAGGGGGCATAATCTTAGAATAAGGGGCTGCTCTTTCAAAACCGAGATGAGGAGAAACTTCTTCACTCAGAGGGTAGTAGGTCTGTGGAATTTGCTGCCCCAGGAAGCTGTGGAAGCTACATCATTAAATAAATATAAAACAGAAATCGACAGTTTCCGAGAAGTAAAGGGAATTAGGGGTTACGGGGACGGGCAGGAAATTGGACATGAATTTAGATTTGAGGTTAGGATCAGATCAGCCATGATCTTATTGAATGGCGGAGCAGGCTCGAGGGGCCGATTGGCCTACTCCTGCTCCTATTTCTTATGTTCTTATTTTCTTATCATAGCGAGTACATTCGACTCTGTGAGTATCATAGCGAGTACATTCAACTCTGTGAGTATCATAGTGAGTACATTCAACTCTGTGAGTATCATAGTGAGTACATTCAACTCTGTGAGTATCATAGTGAGTACATTCAACTCTGTGAGTATCATAGCGAGTACATTCAACTCTGTGAGTATCATAGTGAGTACATTCAACTCTGTGAGTATCATAGTGAGTACATTCAACTCTGTGAGTATCATAGCGAGTACATTCAACTCTGTGAGTATCATAGTGAGTACATTCAACTCTGTGAGTATCATAGCGAGTACATTCAACTCTGTGAGTATCATAGTGAGTACACTCAACTCTGTGAGTATCATTGCGAGTACATTCAACTCTGTGAGTATCATAGTGAGTACACTCAACTCTGTGAGTATCATAACGAGTACATTCAACTCTGTGAGTATCATAGTGAGTACATTCAACTCTGTGTGTATCATAGTGAGTACATTCAACTCTGTGTGTATCATTGTCAGTACATTCAACTCTGTGAGTATCATAGTGAGTACATTCAACTCTGTGAGTATCATAGTGAGTACATTCAACTCTGTGTGTATCATAGTGAGTACATTCAACTCTGTGAGTGTCATAGTGAGTACATTCAACTCTGTGTGTGAGTATCATAGTGAGTACATTCAACTCTGTGTGTATCATAGCGAGGACATTCAACTCTGTGAGTATCATAGTGAGTACATTCAATTCTGTGAGTATCATAGTGAGTACATTCAACTCTGTGAGTATCATAGTGAGTACATTCAACTCTGTGAGTATCATAGTGAGTACACTCAACTCTGTGAGTATCATAGCGAGTGCATTGAATTCTGTGAATATCATAGCGAGTACATTCAACTCTGTGAGTATCATAGTGAGTACATTCAACTCTGTGTGTGAGTATCATAGTGACTGCATTCAACTCTGTGAGTATCATAGTGAGTACATTCAACTCTGTGTGTGAGTATCATAGTGAGTACATTCAACTCTGTGAGTATCATAGTGAGTACATTCAACTCTGTGTGTATCATAGTGAGTACATTCAACTCTGTGAGTATCATAGTGAGTACATTCAACTCTGTGTGTGAGTATCATAGTGAGTACATTCAACTCTGTGAGTATCATAGTGAGTGCATTCAACTCTGTGTGTGAGTATCATAGTGAGTACATTCAACTCTGTGAGTATCATAGTGAGTACATTCAACTCTGTGTGTGAGTATAATAGCGAGTACATTCAACTCTGTGAGTATCATAGTGAGTACATTCAACTCTGTGAGTATCATAGTGAGTACATTCACCTCTGTGTGTGAGTATCATAGTGAGTACATTCAACTCTGTGAGTATCATAGTGAGTGCATTCAACTCTGTGAGTATCATAGTGAGTACATTCAACTCTGTGAGTATCATAGCGAGTACATTCAACTCTGTGAGTATCATAGTGAGTACATTTAACTGTGTGAGTATCATAGTGAGTACATTCAACTCTGTGAGTATCATAGTGAGTACATTCAACTCTGTGAGTATCATAGTGAGTACATTCAACTCTGTGAGTATCATAGTGAGTACATTCAACTCTGTGTGTATCATAGTGAGTACATTCAACTCTGTGAGTGTCATAGTGAGTACATTCAACTCTGTGTGTGAGTATCATAGTGAGTACATTCAACTCTGTGTGTATCATAGCGAGGACATTCAACTCTGTGAGTATCATAGTGAGTACATTCAATTCTGTGAGTATCATAGTGAGTACATTCAACTCTGTGAGTATCATAGTGAGTACATTCAACTCTGTGAGTATCATAGTGAGTACACTCAACTCTGTGAGTATCATAGCGAGTGCATTGAATTCTGTGAATATCATAGCGAGTACATTCAACTCTGTGAGTATCATAGTGAGTACATTCAACTCTGTGTGTGAGTATCATAGTGACTGCATTCAACTCTGTGAGTATCATAGTGAGTACATTCAACTCTGTGTGTGAGTATCATAGTGAGTACATTCAACTCTGTGAGTATCATAGTGAGTACATTCAACTCTGTGTGTATCATAGTGAGTACATTCAACTCTGTGAGTATCATAGTGAGTACATTCAACTCTGTGTGTGAGTATCATAGTGAGTACATTCAACTCTGTGAGTATCATAGTGAGTGCATTCAACTCTGTGAGTATCATAGTGAGTGCATTCAACTCTGTGTGTGAGTATCATAGTGAGTACATTCAACTCTGTGAGTATCATAGTGAGTACATTCAACTCTGTGTGTGAGTATAATAGCGAGTACATTCAACTCTGTGAGTATCATAGTGAGTACATTCAACTCTGTGAGTATCATAGTGAGTACATTCACCTCTGTGTGTGAGTATCATAGTGAGTACATTCAACTCTGTGAGTATCATAGTGAGTGCATTCAACTCTGTGAGTATCATAGTGAGTACATTCAACTCTGTGAGTATCATAGCGAGTACATTCAACTCTGTGAGTATCATAGTGAGTACATTTAACTGTGTGAGTATCATAGTGAGTACATTCAACTCTGTGAGTATCATAGTGAGTACATTCAACTCTGTGAGTATCATAGTGAGTACATTCAACTCTGTGAGTATCATAGTGAGTACATTCAACTTTGTGTGTATCATAGCGAGTACATTCAACTCTGTGAGTATCATAGTGAGTACATTCAACTCTGTGAGTATCATAGTGAGTACATTCACCTCTGTGTGTGAGTATCATAGTGAGTACATTCAACTCTGTGAGTATCATAGTGAGTGCATTCAACTCTGTGAGTATCATAGTGAGTACATTCAACTCTGTGAGTATCATAGCGAGTACATTCAACTCTGTGAGTATCATAGTGAGTACATTCAACTTTGTGAGTATCATAGTGAGTACATTCAACTCTGTGAGTATCATAGTGAGTACATTCAACTCTGTGAGTATCATAGTGAGTACATTCAACTCTGTGTGTATCATAGCGAGTACATTCAACTCTGTGAGTATCATAGTGAGTACATTCAACTCTGTGTGTATCATAGTGAGTACATTCAACTCTGTGTGTATCATAGTGAGTACATTCAACTCTGTGAGTATCATAGTGAGTACATTCAACTCTGTGTGTATCATAGCGAGTACATTCAACTCTGTGAGTATCATAACGAGTACATTCAACTCTGTGAGTATCATAGTGAGTACATTCAACTCTGTGTGTGAGTATCATAGTGAGTACTTTCAACTCTGTGTGTATCATAGCGAGTACATTCAACTCTGTGAGTATCATAGCGAGTACATTCAACTCTGTGAGTATCATAGTGAGTACATTCAACTCTGTGAGTATCATAGTGAGTACATTCAACTCTGTGAGTATCATAGTGAGTACACTCAACTCTGTGAGTATCATAGCGAGTGCATTGAATTCTGTGAATATCATAGCGAGTACATTCAACTCTGTGAGTATCATAGTGAGTACATTCAACTCTGTGAGTATCATAGTGAGTACATTCAACTCTGTGTGTGAGTATCATAGTGAGTGCATTCAACTCTGTGAGTATCATAGTGAGTACATTCAACTCTGTGTGTGAGTATCATAGTGAGTACATTCAACTCTGTGAGTATCATAGTGAGTACATTCAACTCTGTGTGTATCATAGTGAGTACATTCAACTCTGTGTGTATCATAGCGAGTACATTCAACTCTGTGAGTATCATAGTGAGTACATTCAACTCTGTGAGTATCATAGTGAGTACATTCAACTCTGTGAGTATCATAGTGAGTACATTCAACTCTGTGAGTATCATAGTGAGTACACTCAACTCTGTGAGTATCATAGCGAGTGCATTGAATTCTGTGAATATCATAGCGAGTACATTCAACTCTGTGAGTATCATAGTGAGTACATTCAACTCTGTGTGTGAGTATCATAGTGAGTGCATTCAACTCTGTGAGTATCATAGTGAGTACATTCAACTCTGTGTGTGAGTATCATAGTGAGTACATTCAACTCTGTGAGTATCATAGTGAGTACACTCAACTCTGTGTGTATCATAGCGAGTGCATTGAATTCTGTGAATATCATAGTGAGTACATTCAACTCTGTGAGTATCATAGTGAGTACATTCAACTCTGTGAGTATCATAGTGAGTACACTCAACTCTGTGAGTATCATAGCGAGTGCATTGAATTCTGTGAATATCATAGCGAGTACATTCAACTCTGTGAGTATCATAGTGAGTACATTCAACTCTGTGTGTGAGTATCATAGTGACTGCATTCAACTCTGTGAGTATCATAGTGAGTACATTCAACTCTGTGTGTGAGTATCATAGTGAGTACATTCAACTCTGTGAGTATCATAGTGAGTACATTCAACTCTGTGTGTATCATAGTGAGTACATTCAACTCTGTGAGTATCATAGTGAGTACATTCAACTCTGTGTGTGAGTATCATAGTGAGTACATTCAACTCTGTGAGTATCATAGTGAGTGCATTCAACTCTGTGAGTATCATAGTGAGTGCATTCAACTCTGTGTGTGAGTATCATAGTGAGTACATTCAACTCTGTGAGTATCATAGTGAGTACATTCAACTCTGTGTGTGAGTATAATAGCGAGTACATTCAACTCTGTGAGTATCATAGTGAGTACATTCAACTCTGTGAGTATCATAGTGAGTACATTCAACTCTGTGTGTGAGTATCATAGTGAGTACATTCAACTCTGTGAGTATCATAGTGAGTGCATTCAACTCTGTGAGTATCATAGTGAGTACATTCAACTCTGTGAGTATCATAGCGAGTACATTCAACTCTGTGAGTATCATAGTGAGTACATTCAACTTTGTGAGTATCATAGTGAGTACATTCAACTCTGTGAGTATCATAGTGAGTACATTCAACTCTGTGAGTATCATAGTGAGTACATTCAACTCTGTGAGTATCATAGTGAGTACATTCAACTTTGTGTGTATCATAGTGAGTACATTCAACTCTGTGAGTATCATAGTGAGTACATTCAACTCTGTGAGTATCATAGTGAGTACATTCACCTCTGTGTGTGAGTATCATAGTGAGTACATTCAACTCTGTGAGTATCATAGTGAGTGCATTCAACTCTGTGAGTATCATAGTGAGTACATTCAACTCTGTGAGTATCATAGCGAGTACATTCAACTCTGTGAGTATCATAGTGAGTACATTCAACTTTGTGAGTATCATAGTGAGTACATTCAACTCTGTGAGTATCATAGTGAGTACATTCAACTCTGTGAGTATCATAGTGAGTACATTCAACTCTGTGTGTATCATAGCGAGTACATTCAACTCTGTGAGTATCATAGTGAGTACATTCAACTCTGTGTGTATCATAGTGAGTACATTCAACTCTGTGTGTATCATAGTGAGTACATTCAACTCTGTGAGTATCATAGTGAGTACATTCAACTCTGTGTGTATCATAGCGAGTACATTCAACTCTGTGAGTATCATAACGAGTACATTCAACTCTGTGAGTATCATAGTGAGTACATTCAACTCTGTGTGTGAGTATCATAGTGAGTACTTTCAACTCTGTGTGTATCATAGCGAGTACATTCAACTCTGTGAGTATCATAGCGAGTACATTCAACTCTGTGAGTATCATAGTGAGTACATTCAACTCTGTGAGTATCATAGTGAGTACATTCAACTCTGTGAGTATCATAGTGAGTACACTCAACTCTGTGAGTATCATAGCGAGTGCATTGAATTCTGTGAATATCATAGCGAGTACATTCAACTCTGTGAGTATCATAGTGAGTACATTCAACTCTGTGAGTATCATAGTGAGTACATTCAACTCTGTGTGTGAGTATCATAGTGAGTGCATTCAACTCTGTGAGTATCATAGTGAGTACATTCAACTCTGTGTGTGAGTATCATAGTGAGTACATTCAACTCTGTGAGTATCATAGTGAGTACATTCAACTCTGTGTGTATCATAGTGAGTACATTCAACTCTGTGTGTATCATAGCGAGTACATTCAACTCTGTGAGTATCATAGTGAGTACATTCAACTCTGTGAGTATCATAGTGAGTACATTCAACTCTGTGAGTATCATAGTGAGTACATTCAACTCTGTGAGTATCATAGTGAGTACACTCAACTCTGTGAGTATCATAGCGAGTGCATTGAATTCTGTGAATATCATAGCGAGTACATTCAACTCTGTGAGTATCATAGTGAGTACATTCAACTCTGTGTGTGAGTATCATAGTGAGTGCATTCAACTCTGTGAGTATCATAGTGAGTACATTCAACTCTGTGTGTGAGTATCATAGTGAGTACATTCAACTCTGTGAGTATCATAGTGAGTACATTCAACTCTGTGAGTATCATAACGAGTACATTCAACTCTGTGAGTATCATAGTGAGTACATTCAACTCTGTGTGTGAGTATCATAGTGAGTACATTCAACTCTGTGTGTATCATAGTGAGTACATTCAACTCTGTGAGTATCATAACGAGTACATTCAACTCTGTGAGTATCATAGTGAGTACATTCAACTCTGTGTGTGAGTATCATAGTGAGTACATTCAACTCGGTGTGTATCATAGCGAGTACATTCAACTCTGTGAGTATCATAGCGAGTACATTCAACTCTGTGAGTATCATAGTGAGTACATTCAACTCTGTGAGTATCCTAGTGAGTACATTCAACTCTGTGAGTATCATAGTGAGTACACTCAACTCTGTGAGTATCATAGCGAGTGCATTGAATTCTGTGAATATCATAGCGAGTACATTCAACTCTGTGAGTATCATAGTGAGTACATTCAACTCTGTGAGTATCATAGTGAGTACATTCAACTCTGTGAGTATCATAGTGAGTACATTCAATCTGTGAGTATCATAGTGAGTACATTCAACTCTGTGTGTATCATAGTGAGTACATTCAACTCTGTGAGTATCATAGTGAGTACATTCAACTCTGTGTGTGAGTATCATAGTGAGTACATTCAACTCTGTGAGTATCATAGTGAGTGCATTCAACTCTGTGAGTATCATAGTGAGTGCATTCAACTCTGAGTATCATAGTGAGTACATTCAACTCTGTGAGTATCATAGTGAGTACATTCAACTCTGTGAGTATCATAGTGAGTACATTCAACTCTGTGTGTGAGTATCATAGTGAGTACATTCAACTCTGTGAGTATCATAGCGAGTACATTCAACTCTTTGAGTATCATAGTGAGTACATTCAACTCTGTGAGTATCATAGTGAGTACATTCAACTCTGTGAGTATCATAGTGAGTACACTCAACTCTGTGAGTATCATAGCGAGTGCATTGAATTCTGTGAATATCATAGCGAGTACATTCAACTCTGTGAGTATCTTAGTGAGTACATTCAACTCTGTGAGTATCATAGTGAGTACATTCAACTCTGTGTGTGAGTATCATAATGAGTACATTCAACTCTGTGAGTATCATAGTGAGTACATTCAACTCTGTGTGTGAGTATCATAGTGAGTGCATTCAACTCTGTGAGTATCATAGTGAGTACATTCAACTCTGTGTGTGAGTATCATAGTGAGTACATTCAACTCTGTGAGTATCATAGTGAGTACATTCAACTCTGTGAGTATCATAGTGAGTACATTCAACTCTGTGTGTTTCATAGTGAGTACATTCAACTCTGTGAGTATCATAGTGAGTACATTCAACTCTGTGTGTGAGTATCATAGTGAGTACATTCAACTCTGTGAGTATCATAGTGAGTGCATTCAACTCTGAGTATCATAGTGAGTACATTCAACTCTGTGAGTATCATAGTGAGTACATTCAACTCTGTGAGTATCATAGTGAGTACATTCAACTCTGTGTGTGAGTATCATAGTGAGTACATTCAACTCTGTGAGTATCATAGTGAGTACATTCAACTCTGTGAGTATCATAGTGAGTACATTCACCTCTGTGTGTGAGTATCATAGTGAGTACATTCAACTCTGTGAGTATCATAGTGAGTGCATTCAACTCTGTGAGTATCATAGTGAGTACATTCATCTCTGTGTGTATCATAGTGAGTACATTCAACTCTGTGTGTATCATAGCGAGTACATTCAACTCTGTGAGTGTCATAGTGAGTACATTCAACTCTGTGAGTGTCATAGTGAGTACATTCAACTCTGTGTGTGAGTATCATAGTGAGTACATTCAACTCTGTGAGTATCATAGTGAGTACATTCAACTCTGTGTGTGACGTCTGGGCATTAAGGTATCCTCAGCATGTTGAGAAACTAGCAATCACATTAGACTGATACAGATCAGCCATGATCCAATTGAATGGCAGAACAGGGCCTGAATGACCTCCTCCTGTTCCTGTGTTGCTGCGACTGTGGAGTATCTGTTCTGCACAGCAGAGAGGTTTGAACTCGGTCCAAAACTTCTTACCGATCCCACATAAACTTACGCTCACCCATCATCCCCTGTCCTCACTGAACCACATTGCCTCCCGGTCCCTCAATGCCTCACATTTAAAATTCTCGTGCTTGTGTATAAACCTTCATTGACCGAGCCTCTTCCTCTCGCTGCATCCTCCTTCAGCCCTGCACCCGAACTCCCCAAATCTCCGTACCTCTGACTCTAGCCTCTTGTACATCCCTCCTTCTCAAAGATGTTAGCCTAGATTCTCCAATCAGTATTATTGTACTGGTGGCGTTAACTCGGTTAAAATGATTGGACATTAATAAAAAATCCCATGGCATTATTCAAAGAAAAGCAGGAAGTTCTCCTGTTCTCTGCAGCCAGGAGCATGAGTGCCGAAGGCTGTGTTGCCTACCTGTTGTCAGGGTTACGGACATCTCCTCCGGGCTGGAGAAGAACTTGGAGTGGGGGTGGGGGGGAGATCCAGTTGTCGTGGTCCACGGAGGTACCAACGACATAGGTAGGGCTAAGAAAAAGGTTCTGCTGAGAGAGTTTGAGCAGCTGGGGACTAAATTAAAAAGCAGAACCACAGAAGTGGTAATAATCTCTTGATTATTACCTGAGCCACGAGCAAATTGGCATAGGGTCAATAGGGTCAGGGAGATGAATGTGTGGCTAAAGATTGGTGTGGGAGAAGTGGGTTTTGATTCGTGGGGCACTGGCACAGTACTGGGGAAAGAGAGAGCTGTTCCGTTAGGACGGACTACACCTGAACCATGCTGGGACCAGAGTTCTAGCGAATCGAATAACTAGGGACGTAGATAGGGCTTTAAACTAAATAAGGGGGGAGGAGGGTCCTGGTGGAGAGAAATCTAGAATGTTAAAGAGAAAAGACAAGGAAGCAGTGCAGGAAAGTGACTGGGGTAAGGATAACCAGATTGTGTCAGGAAGGGACAGAGCGCACAAACAAAAGACAACAAATAGGGTCCGGGTAAGAAAAAATGGTAATAAGACAAATAGGGCCACAGTACAAAAAAATGTTAAGGTGTCTAAAAATGTTAAAAAGACAAATCTAAAAGCACTGTATCTGAATGCACGAAGCATTCGTAATAAGGTAGATGAATTAACAGCACAAATAGATGTAAACGGATACGAGATAATTGCGATTACGGAGACATGGCTGCAGGGTGACCAAGGCTAGGAGCTGAATATCCAAGGGTATTCGATATTTAGGAAGGACAGGCAAAAAGGAAAAGGAGGTGGGGTGGTGTTGTTAGTAAAGGATGAAATCCGAGCAATAGTGAGAAAGGATATTGGCTCAGAAAATCAAGATGTAGAATCAGTCTGGGTGGAGTTAAGAAGCACCAAGGGATAGAAAACACTGGTGGGAGTTGTCTATAGGCCTCCAAACAGTAGTGGTAATGTAGGGGATGGCATCAAACAGGAAATTAGAGATGCATGTAACAAGGGTACTACAGTAATCATGGGTGACTTTAATTTACTTATAGCCTGGCCAAACCAAATTAGCAATAATACTGTGGAGGATGAATTCCTGGAGTGTGTACGAGATGGTTTTTTAGACCAGTATGTTGAGGAGCCAACCAGGGAACAGGCTATCCTAGATTGGATATTGTGCAATAAGAAGGGGTTAATTAATAATCTTGTTGTGCGGGGTCCTTTCGGGAAAAGTGACCATAATATGATAGAATTCTTCATTAAGATGGAAAGTGAAGTAGTCCAATCCGAAACTAGGGTCCGAAATCTAAACAAAGGAAACTACGAAGGTATGAGGAGTGAGTTGGCTATGATAGATTGGGAAGCTTCATTAAAAGGCATGACGGTGGATAGGCAATGGCTAACATTTAAGGAACGAATGCATGAATTGCAACAATTATACATTCCTTTCTGGTGCAAAAGCACAAAAGGAAAAACAGCCCCACCATGGCTATCAAAGGAAATTAAGGATAATATTAGATCCAAAGAGGAGTCATATAAAGTTGCCAGGAAAAGTAGCAAGCCTAAGGATTGGGAACAGTTTAGAATTCAGCAAGATAGGATCAAAAGATTGATTAAGAGGGGAAAAATTGAGCAGGAGAGTAAACTTGCAAGGAACTAAACACTTTAGCATTTTCCCTACTATTGATGTTAGGCTAACCGGTCTGTAGTTCCCTGTTTTCTCTCTCCCTCCTTTTTTAAATAGTGGGGTTACATTTACCACCCTCCAATCGGCAGGAACTGTTCCATAATCCATAGAATTTTGGAAGATGACAACTAATGCATCCACTATTTCCATGGCTACCTCTTTTAGTACTCTGGGATGCAGATTATCAGGCCCTGGGGATTTATTGGCTTTCAGTCCCATTAATTTCTCCAGCACTATTTTTTTACTAATACTAATTTCCTTTAATTCCTCCTCCTCACTAGTCCCTTGGTTCCCTAGCATTTCTGGGAAGTTATTTGTGTCCTCTTCTGTGAAGACAGAACCAAAATATTTGTTTAATTGCTCTGCCATTTCCTTAGAGTCATAGAGTCATAGAGTTATACAGCACGGATAGAGGCCCTTCGGCCCATCGTGTCCACGCCGGCCATCAGCCCTGTCTACTCTAATCCCATATTCCAGCATTTGGTCCGTAGCCTTGTATGCTATGGCATTTCAAGTGCTCATCCAAATGCTTCTTGAATGATGTGAGGGTTCCTGCCTCCACAACCCTTTCAGGCAGTGAGTTCCAGACTCCAACCACCCTCTGGGTGAAAAAGTTCTTTCTCAAATCCCCTCTATGTCCCCTTGTTATAGAACCCTCAACGAAGGGAAAAAGCTCCTTAGTATCCATCCTATCTGTGCCCCTCATAATTTTGTACACCTCAATCATGTCCCCCCTCAGCCTCCTCTGCTCCAAGGAAAACAAACCCAATCTTCCCAGTCTCTCTTCATAGCTGAAGCGCTCCAGCCCTGGTAACATCCTGGTGAATCTCCTCTGCACCCTCTCCAAAGCGATCACATCCTTCCTGTAGTGTTGCAACCAGAACTGCACACAGTACTCCAGCTGTGGCCTAACCAGTGTTTTATACAGCTCCATCATAACCTCCTTGCTCTTATATTCTATGCCTCGGCTAATAAAGGCAAGTATCCCATATGCCTTCTTTACCACCTTATCTACCTGTTCCGCCGCCTTCAGGGATCTGTGAACTTGCACACCAAGATCCCTCTGACCCTCTGTCTTGCCTAGGGTCCTCCCATTCATTGTGTATTCCCTTGCCTTGTTACTCCCTCCAAAGTGCATCACCTCGCACTTTTCCGGGTTAAATTCCATTTGCCACTGTTCCGCCCATCTGACCAACCCATCCATATCGTCCTGCAGACTGAGGCTATCCTCCTCCTTGTTCCCCATTATAAATTCTCCCGTTTCTGACTGTAAGGGTCCTACATTTGTCTTCACTAATCTTTTTCTTTTTACATACTTGTAGAAGCTTTTACAGTCCACTTTTATGTTGCTTGCAAAGAAGTATGCAAAGAGGCTTCAAGGCGATTTAGACAAGTTGAGTGAGTGGGCAAATACATGGCAGATGCAGTATAATGTGGATAAATGTGAAGTTATTCACTTTGGAAGGAAAAACAGAAAGGCAGCGTATTATTTAAATGGTGATAGATTGGGAAATGTTGATGTACAAAGGGACCTGGGTGTCCTTGTACACCAGTCACTGAAAGCAAACATGCAGGTGCAGCAAGCAGTTGGCCTTCATTACTGCAGTTATACAGGGCCTTGGTGAGACCACACCTGGAGTATTGTGTGCAGTTTTGGTCTCCTTACCTAAGAAAGGATATACTTGCCATAGAGGGAGTGCAGCGAAGGTTCACCAGACTGATTCCTGGGATGACAGGACTGTCGTATGAGGAGAGATTGGGTCGACTCGGCCTGTATTCACTCGAGTTTAGAAGAATGAGAGGGGATCTCATTGAAACGTATAAAATTCTGACAGGGCTAGACAGACTGGATGCAGGGAGGATGTTTCCCCTGGCTGGGGGGGTCCAGAATGAGGGGTCACAGTCTTAGGATATGGGGTAGGACATTTAGGACTGAGATGAGGAGAAATTTCTTCACTCAGAGGGTGGTGAACCTGTGGAATTCTCTACCACAGAAGGCTGTGGAGGCCAAGTCACCGATGGAGCTAGATAGATTTCTAGACAAAAAAGGCATCAAGGGGTATGGGGAGAGAGTGGGAATATGGTATTGCGATAGAGGATCAGCCATGATCATATTGAATGGCGGAGCAGGCTCGAAGGGCCGAATGGCCTACTCCTGCTCCTATTTTCTATGTTTCTATGTTTCCTCACAACTCACAATCCCACCTAGTTTTGTGTCATCAGCAAACTTGGAAATATTACATTTGGTTCCCTCATCCAAATCATTGATATATATTGTGAATAGCTGGGGCCCAAGCACTGATCCCTGCGGTACCCCACTAGTCACTGCCTGCCACCCCGAAAAAGACCCGTTTATTCATATTCTCTGTTTCCTGTCCGTTATTTTCTATGTTTTTATGATCTCTGTTTCTCCCTGGTGTCCCGGCCAGTATTATATTATTTAGGCTCGTGTGGCCTGTTTCTCAGCTGTAAATTGTATGTAATTTCTTTTTGTCATAGAACTTTGTAAAACTGTGTTCACTCTACAGAAAATAGGCTGCTCCCCATTCTTCTGCTTTGAGGGGGCTGCTGAAGGACAGGAAGCATCCCAGTATTGTGAAGTGTTGTGTCCAATTCTGGGCACCGTACTTTAGAAAGGATGTGAAGGCCTTAGAGAGGATGCAAAAAAGATTTACTAGAATGGTTCCAGGGATGAGGAACTTCAGTTATGCAGATAGACTGGAGAAGCTGGGGTTGTTCTCCTTAGAGCAGAGAAGGTTGAGAGGAGATTTGATGGAGGTGTTCAAAATCATGACGGGTTTAGATAGAATCATAGAAAATTTACAGCACAGAAGGAGGCCAATCGGCCCGTCGTGTCCGCGCCGGCTGAGAAATGAGCCACCCAGCCTAATCCCACTTTCCCGCATTTGGTCCGTAGCCCTGCAGGTCACGGCTCTTCAGGTGCACATCCAGGTATTTTTTAAATGAGTTGAGGGTTTCTGCCTCTACCACCCTCTCAGGCAGTGAGTTCCAGACCCCCACCACCCTCTGGGTGAAAAATCTTTCCTAATTTCCGCTCTAATCCTTCTACCAATCACTTTAAATCTATGCCCCCTGGTTACTGACCCCTCTGCTAAGGGAAATAGGCCCTTCCTATCCACTTTATCTAGGCCCCTCATAATTTTGTACACCTCAATCAAATCACCCCTCAACCTCCTCTGTTCCAAGGAAAACAACCCCAGCCTATCCAACCTGTCATCATAGCTAAAATTCTCCAGTCCTGGCAACATCCTCGTAAATCTCCTCTGCACCCTCTGTAGTGCAATCACATCTTTCCTGTAATATGGTGACCAGAACTGTACACAGTACTCAAGCTGTGGCCTCACTAGTGTTTTGTATGGTTCCAGCATAACATCCCTGCTTTTATATTCTGTGCCTCGGCCAATAAAGGAAAGCATTCCATATGCCTTCTTAACCACCTTATCTACCTGTCCTGCTACCTTCAGGGATCTGTGGACATGCACTCCAAGGTCCCTCACTCCCTCTACACCTCTCAGTACCCTCCCGTTTATTGTGTATTTCCTTGCCTTGTTTGCCCTCCCCAAATGCATTACCTCACACTTCTCCGGGTTGAACTCCATTTGCCACTTTTCTGCCCATCTGACCAGTGCATTAATATCTTCCTGCAGTCTACAGCTTTCCTCCTCACTATCAACCACATGGCCTATCTTTGTGTCATCCGCAAATTTCTTAATCATGCCCCCTACATTTAAGTCCAAATCGTTAATGTATATCACAAAAAGCAAGGAACCTAGTATCGAGCCCTGCGGCACCCCACTGGAAACAGCCTTCCAGTCGCAAAAAACACCCGTTGACCATGACCCTTTGCTTCCTGCCACTGAGCCAATTTTGGATTCAATTTGCCACATTCCATTGGATCCCATGTGCCTTTACCTTTTTGACCAATCTGCCATGTGGGACCATGTCAAAAGCCTTGCTAAAATCCATGTAGACTACATCAATTGCGCTTTCACGATCCTCCTTATCATCTCCTCGAAAAATTCAATCAAGTTAGTCAGACACGACCTCCCCTTAACAAATCTGAGTTGACTGTCCTTGATTAATCTGTGCCTTTCTAGTGACAGTTTACCCTGTCCCTCAGAATTGATTCCAATAATCTAACCACCATCGATGGTCTCGTGGGCAAAAACATGATGTAAATAAGGAGAAACTGTTCCCATTGACGGAAGGGTCGAAAACCAGAGGACACAGATTTAAGGTGATTAAAAGAACCAAAGGCCACGTGAGGAAAAATTGTTTTATGCAGCGAGTAGTTATGATCTGGAACGCGCTGCCTGAGGGGGTGGTGGAAGTAGGCTTTCAAAAAGGAATTGGATAAATATTTGAAGGGAAAAAAATTTGCAGGACTGCGGGGAAAGAGCAGGGGAATGGGTCTAACTGGATTGCACTTATAAAGAGCCAGTACAGGCTCGATGGGCCGAATGGCCTCCTTCTGTGCTGTAACGATTCTATGATTCTATGTACTGTTTCTTGAATGAGACTACATGGGAAGACGTCCCACCCTCTCATTCAGCTGTCTGATGATGGTTGTAGGGAGGGGACAGTAAGGAGGGACAGGAGCAATCTCACTTAGCAACCTGAGGAGGACTGCATGAAGAGGCAAACTCAACCTCATTGACCTGGTTGAAGAGAAGCTGCCTGGAGCAGTCCATGGGCCAGAACACCTTGGCTTCTTGGTTAATGGATGGTCTCGTGGGCAAAAACATGTAAATAATGTAAATTGCAGTGAGAAAAGCATGACAGTAAAAGAAAGTGTTGTTTTTAATTTCAGCGGGGAGTCGGGAGCAGGGAAGACAGAGAGCTCGAAGCTGATTCTGCAGTTTTTGGCGGCAATCAGTGGACAACACTTGTGGATTGAACAGCAGATCCTGGAGGCAAACCCGATTCTGGAAGGTAAAACTTACACAGAAAAGCAAAGGTTAGGAGTGGAAGAGGTGCTATGATATCCCTCATAGGATCATGGAATGATACAGCACAGAAGGAGGCCATTCGGCCCATCGTGCCTGTGCTCTTTGATAGCGAAAGAAGTGTTCAAATCCTGGTCGCTGTGTAGTTGTCAAGTGAGGACTGGATCAGATTGAACTGTGATCCCTACAGCTGCTATCGCTAAACAGCCTGCCAAAACTCACAGTCTAGTCTTAACACACATAGAGGGACAACTTGCAGCATGTTACGTCTAGACAGCGAGTTGAGGGCTGCCGGCAATTGTAGAATCAATGTGAGTCGGGTTCAACGACGTTGTGGGAGGACAACATGAAAGGGGGAAAAACTGGGGAACAAGCCCACGGTTTACAATAGCTCATTGGACCAGAGCTATACTGCAGTGCCGCATTGACCACCATTGGCGACTGTTTAATTGTAGTTTGGCCTAGTAATATAATAGGGAGAGGACACCACGTCAATCCAAACTATCACCCGGGCCCAAATGATCAAAGATGTGTCAATCTTCTCCTGGGCTACCAGGTGGGACATCCTACGTATCACATGTTTCAATTCAATATCCCTGCTGAGCAACTTCAGTCGTTCTATTCAACTCTGAATTGGTGGAATTCCTCCTTTAGGCTAAATGACGCAGTGAGTGTGACCATGTATCACATGGGCAGAGCGTCTATGCTTGTTAACCGCTTGTTAACCCCATGCAGGTTCCCACAGTTCGAGCTTTATGTGGCTTGTGTGAGAACGTCCCTCAATAACAGTTGGCATTAGAACGGTGGTCAAACTTGGCTGAGTTCTTGTGCGAGATCTACTGGTATATTTTTGGTTGTGTTAGATAAACTTCCCTGCTCCATTTGCTACACTTCTGGATTTCGTTTTGGTTCTCTACTTGCTGAGCACATGGCAGCTGTTCCTCTGCTGAGAGGAGATTTGTAAACAATTTTACAACACCAAGTTATAGTCCAACGATTCCACTTTTAATCCCACAAGCTTTCGGGGGCTTTCCCCTTCCTCCGGCAGTGTGGAAAAGACAATCGAGAGGAGATTTAATAGAGGTGTTTAATATTATGAAGGGTTTTGATGGGGTGAATGGGGAAAGACTGTTTCCAATGGTTGGGGAGCCAGTGATGATGGATCATCAATTTAAAATTGTCACTAAGAGTGAGGAGAGAGGTGTAGAGAATTGTTGACATAGGAACTGCTTCACCACAGGAAGTGATTGAGACAGAGACCATTGCATTCTTTAAGGGACAATTGGATAAATATTTAATTGTAAACAATTTTACAACACCAAGTTATAGTCCAGCAATTTTATTTTAAATTCACAAGCTTTCGGAGGCTTCCTCCTTCCTCAGGTAAATGTTTCAGGAGCTCCTCGAAGCCTACGCATTTATACATATAGAACAATACATGGTGTTTACAGAATGCCCCTGCAACTGCCCGTTGCCAAGGCAATCACCGTGTTCAGACAGAGAGGTGTCACCTGCAGAACCCCCGAATACACATTCAACAAAAAAACAAACAGGAAAGAAAACAGAGAGAGGCAGAAACATCCGGAAGGCAGAGAAAGCCAGCAAATGACCCATTATATTAAAAACAGATAACATTTGTTCGCTGGTGGGGTAACGTGTAGCGTGACATGAACCCAAGATCCCGGTTGAGGCCGTCCTCATGGGTGCGGAACTTGGCTATCAATTTCTGCTCGACGATTTTGCGTTGTCGTGTGTCTCGAAGGCCGCCTTGGAGTACGCTTACCCGAAGGTCGGTGGATGAATGTCCATGACTGCTGAAGTGTTCCCCGACTGGGAGGGAACCCTCCTGTTTGGCGATTGTTGCGCGGTGTCCGTTCATCCGTTGTCGCAGCGTCTGCATGGTCTCGCCAATGTACCATGCTCTGGGGCATCCTTTCCTGCAACGTATGAGGTAGACAACGTTGGCCGAGTCACAGGAGTATGAACCATGCACCTGGTGGGTGGTGTCCTCTCGTGTGATGGTGGTATCTGTGTCGATGATCTGGCATGTCTTGCAGAGGTTACCGTGGCAGGGTTGTGTGGTGTCGTGGACGCTGTTCTCTTGAAAGCTAGTTAATTTGCTGCGAACGATAGTCTGTTTGAGGTTGGGTGGCTGTTTAAAGGCGAGTAGTGGAGGTGTGGGGATGGCCATAGCGAGGTGTTTGTCCTCATTGATGACATGTTGAAGGCTGCGGAGAACATGGCGTAGTTTCTCCGCTCCGGGGAAGTACTGGACGACAAAGGGTACTCTGTTGGTTGCGTCCCGTGTTAGTCTCCTGAGGAGGTCTATGCGATTTTTTGCTGTGGCCCGTCGGAACTGTCGATCGATGAGTCGAGCGTCATATCCCGTTCTTACAAGGGCGTCTTTCAGCGTCTGTAGGTGTCCATCGCGTTCCTCCTCGTCTGAGCAGACCCTGTGTATTCGCAGGGCCTGTCCATAGGGGATGGCCTCTTTGACGTGGTTAGGGTGGAAGCTGGAAAAGTGGAGCATCGTGAGGTTGTCCGTGGGCTTGCGGTAGAGTGAGGTGCTGAGGTGCCCGTCTTTGATGGAGATTCGTGTGTCCAAGAAAGAAACTGATTCTGAGGAGTAGTCCATGGTGAGCTTGATGGTGGGATGGAACTTGTTGATGTTATCGTGTAGTCTCTTTAGTGATTCCTTGCCGTGGGTCCATAGAAAGAAAATGTCGTCGACGTATCTGGTGTATAGTGTTGGTTGGAGGTCTTGTGCAGTGAAGAAGTCCTGCTCGAACTTGTGCATGAAAATGTTGGCGTATTGGGGTGCGAATTTGGTCCCCATGGCTGTTCCGTGTGTTTGGGTAAAGAACTGGTTATCGAAGGTGAAGACATTGTGATCCAGGATGAAGCTGATGAGTTGTAGGATGGCTTCCGGAGATTGGCTGTTGTTGGTGTTGAGTATTGATGCTGTCGCAGCGATGCCGTCATCGTGGGGGATACTGGTGTATAGTGCCGAGACGTCCATCGTGGTGAGAAGTGTTCCTGGTTCAACTGGTCCGTGGGTACTGAGTTTTTGTAGGAAGTCTGTAGTGTCGCGACAGAAGCTGGGGGTTCCCTGTACGATGGGTTTCAGGATGCCCTTGATGTATCCAGAGAGGTTCTCACACAGGGTTCCGTTGCCTGATACGATGGGACGTCCGGGTGTGTTGGCTTTGTGTATCTTTGGGAGGCAGTAGAAGTCTCCCACGCGGGGATTACGTGGGATGAGAGTGCGTAGGATGCTTTGAAGGTCTGGATCGAAGGTCTTGATCAGTTTGTTGAGCTGGTGGGTGTGTTCTTTGGTCGGATCTGCGGGTAACCGTCTGTAGTGTTCCTGGTTGTCCAGTTGTCGGTATGCTTCTTTGCAATAGTCTGTCCTGTTCTGTATGACTGTGGCTCCTCCTTTGTCCGCTGGTTTGATGACGATGTTGCGGTTGGTCTTGAGAGCGTTGATGGCGTTGCGTTGTGCTCGGGTGACATTCTGGACTGTCTTCTGAGTGCGGCTGATGAATCTGGCATTGACGCATTTCCTGACAGCTTGAGCATACATGTCCAGCTGAGGACACACGAATCTCCATCAAAGACGGGCACCTCAGCACCTCACTCTACCGCAAGCCCACGGGCAACCTCACGATGCTCCACTTTTCCAGCTTCCACCCTAACCACGTCAAAGAGGCCATCCCCTATGGACAGGCCCTGCGAATACCCAGGGTCTGCTCAGACGAGGAGGAACGCGATGGACACCTACAGACGCTGAAAGACGCCCTAGTAAGAACGGGATATGACGCTCGACTCATCGATCGACAGTTCCGACGGGCCACAGCAAAAAATCGCATAGACCTCCTCAGGAGACTAACACGGGACGCAACCAACAGAGTACCCTTTGTCGTCCAGTACTTCCCCGGAGCGGAGAAACTACGCCATGTTCTCCGCAGCCTTCAACATGTCATCAATGAGGACAAACACCTCGCTATGGCCATCCCCACACCTCCACTACTCGCCTTTAAACAGCCACCCAACCTCAAACAGACCATCGTTCGCAGCAAATTACCTAGCTTTCAAGAGAACAGCGTCCACGACACCACACAACCCTGCCACGGTAACCTCTGCAAGACATGCCAGATCATCGACACAGATACCACCATCACACGAGAGGACACCACCCACCAGGTGCATGGTTCATACTCCTGTGACTCGGCCAACGTTGTCTACCTCATACGTTGCAGGAAAGGATGCCCCAGAGCATGGTACATTGGCGAGACCATGGAGACACTGCGACAACGGATGAACGGACACCGCGCAACAATCGCCAGACAGGAGGGTTCCCTCCCAGTCGGGGAACACTTCAGCAGTCATGGACATTCATCCACCGACCTTCGGGTAAGCGTACTCCAAGGCGGCCTTCGAGACACACGACAACGCAAAATCGTCGAGCAGAAATTGATAGCCAAGTTCCGCACCCATGAGGACGGCCTCAACCGGGATCTTGGGTTCATGTCACGCTACACGTTACCCCACCAGCGAACAAATGTTATCTGTTTTTAATATAATGGGTCATTTGCTGGCTTTCTCTGCCTTCCGGATGTTTCTGCCTCTCTCTGTTTTCTTTCCTGTTTGTTTTTTTGTTGAATGTGTATTCGGGGGTTCTGCAGGTGACACCTCTCTGTCTGAACACGGTGATTGCCTTGGCAACGGGCAGTTGCAGGGGCATTCTGTAAACACCATGTATTGTTCTATATGTATAAATGCGTAGGCTTCGAGGAGCTCCTGAACATTTACCTGAGGAAGGAGGAAGCCTCCGAAAGCTTGTGAATTTAAAATAAAATTGCTGGACTATAACTTGGTGTTGTAAAATTGTTTACAATTGTCAACCCCAGTCCATCACCGGCATCTCCACATCATAAATATTTAAAGTAGAAGAAGATATAGGACAATGGGGAGAGAGTGGGGCAGTGGGATTAGTGTTGGACTGATGCTGGTACGGTAGCGCAGTGGTTACTGGCACTAGTAATCCAGGAGGCCTGGACTAATCATCCAGAGTTATGAGTTCCAATCCTGCCACGGCAGCTGAGGAATTTAAATTCAATTAATTAAATAAAAATCTGGAG
Organism: Heptranchias perlo; assembly: GCF_035084215.1. Lineage (NCBI taxonomy): Eukaryota > Metazoa > Chordata > Chondrichthyes > Hexanchiformes > Hexanchidae > Heptranchias > Heptranchias perlo. The sequence continues at coordinate 65,339,135 of NC_090337.1, read as the reverse complement.
TTAAAAAAAAACTAGTATCAGTAATGGTGGCCATGAAACAACCAGATTGTGGTAAAATCCTATTTGGGTCACTAATGCCCTTTAGGGAAGGAAACCTGCCGTCCTTACCCGGTCTGGCCCAGATGTGACTCCAGACCCACAGCAATGTGGTTGATTCTTAGTCGCATTCGGAAATGGCCTAGCAAGACACTCAGTTGTAAAATCTCGCTACGAAAAGTCATAATAAGAATAAAACCGGACGGACCACCAGGCATCGGACACAACAAAGGCAAACCAAGCCCAGTCAACCCTGCAAAGTCCTCCTCACTAACATCTGGGGACTTGTGCCAAAATTGGGAGAGCTGTCCCACAGACTAGTCAAGCAACAGCCTGACATAACCATACTCACAGAATCATAGCTTTCAGCCAACGACCCAGACTCTTCCATCACCATCCCTGCGTATGTCCTGTCCCACCAGAGGTGGCTATACAGTCATACAGTCAGGAGGGAGTGGCCCTGGGAGTCCTCAACATTGACTCCGGACCCCATGAAATCTCATGGCATCAGGTCAAACATGGACAAGGAAACCTCCTGCTGATTACCACCTACCGTCCTCCCTCAGCTGATGAATCAGTCCTCCTCCATGTTGATCACTTGGAGCAAGCACCGAGGGTAGCAAGGGCACAGAATGTACTCTGGGTGGGGAACTTCAATGTCCATCACCAAGAGTGGCTTGGTAGCACCACGACTGACTGAGTCCTAAAGGACATAGCTGCCAGACTGGGCCTGCGGCAGGTGGTGAGCGAACCAACACGAGGGAAAAACCTACTTGACCTCGTCCTCACCAATCTACCTGACGCAGATGCATCTGTCCATGACAGTATTGGTAGGAGTGACCACTGCACGGTCCTCATGGAGACAAAGTCCCATCTTCACACTGAGGACACCATCCAACGTGTTATGTGGCACTATCACCATGCTAAATGGGATAGATTCAGAACAGATCTAGCAGCTCAAAACTCGACATCCATGAGGAGCTGTGGGCCATCAGCAGCAGCAGAATTGTATTCCAGCACAATCTGTAACCTCATGGCCCAGCAGATTCCTCACTCTATCATTACCAACAAGCCAAGGGATCAACCCTGGTTCAATGAGGAGTGTAGAAGAGCATGCCAGGAGCAGCACCAGGCGCACCTAAAAATTAGGTGCCAACCTGGTGAAGCGACAACTCAGGACTACATGCATGCTAAACAGCGGAAACAACATGCTATAGACAGAGCTAAGCGATTCCACAACCAACGGATCAGATCAAAGCTCTGCAGTCCTGCCACATCCAGTCGTGAATGGTGGTGGACAATTAAACAACTAACGGGAGGAGGAGGCTCTGTAAACATCCCCATCCTCAATGATGGCAGAGTCCAGCACGTGAGTGCAAAAGACAAGGCTGAAGCATTTGCAACCACCTTCAGCCAGAAATGCCGAGTGGATGATCCATCTCGGCCTCCTCCCAATATCCCCACCATCACAGAAGCCAGTCTTCAGCCAATTCGATTCACTCCACCTGATATCAAGAAACGGCTGAGTGCACTGGATACAACAAAGGCTATGGGCCCCGACAACATCCCATCAGTCTACTCTCAATCATCAGCAAAGTGATGGAAGGTGTCGTCGACAGTGCTATCAAGCGGCACTTACTCACCAATAACCTGCTCACCGATGCTCAGTTTGGGTTCCGCCAGGACCACTCGGCTCCAGACCTCATTACAGCCTTGGTCCAAACATGGACAAAAGAGCTGAATTCCAGAGGTGAGGTGAGAGTGACTGCCCTTGACATCGAGGCAGCATTTGACCGAGTGTGGCACCAAGGAGCCCTAGTAAAATTGAAGTCAATGGGAATCAGGGGGAAAACTCTTCTGTGGCTGGAGTCATACCTAGCACAAAGGAAGATGGTAGTGGTTGTTGGAGGCTCATCATCTCAGCCCCAGGACATTGCTGTAGGAGTTCCTTAGGGCAGTGTCCTAGGCCCAACCATCGTCAGCTGCTTCATCATAAGGTCAGAAATGGGGATGTTTGCTGATGATTGCACAGTGTTCAGTTCCATTCGCAACCCCTCAGATAATGAAACAGTCTGTGCCCACATGTAGCAAGACCTGGACAACATCCAGGCTTGGGCTGGTAAGTGGCAAGTAACATTCGCCCCAGACAAGTGCCAGGCAATGACCATCTCCAACAAGAGAGAATCTAACCACCTCCCCTTGACATTCAATGGCATTACCATCGCTGAATCCCCCACCATCAACATCCTGGGGGTCACCATTGATCATAACATAAATACTGTGGCTACAAGAGCAGGTCAGGGGCTGGGTATTCTGTGGCGAGTGACTCACCTCCTGACTCCCCAAAGCCTTTCCACCATCTACAAGGCACAAATCAGGAGTGTGATGGAATACTCTCCACTTGCCTGGATGAGTGCAGCTCCAACAACACTGAAGAAGCTCAACACCATCCAGGACAAAGCAGCCCGCTTGGTTGGCACCCCATCCACCACCCTAAACATTCACTCCCTCCACCACCGGCGCACCGTGGCTGCAGTGTGTACCATCTACGGGATGCACTGCAGCAATTTGCCAAGGCTTCTTCGACAGCACCTCCCAAACCCACGACCTCAAGCACCTAGAAGGACAAGGGCAGCAGGCACATGGGAACAACACCATCTGCACATTCCCCTCCAAGTCACACACCATCCCGACTTGGAAATATATCGCCGTTCCTTCATTGTCGCTGGGTCAAAATCCTCAAACTCCCTACCTAACAGCACTGTGGGAGAACCTTCACCACACGGACTGCAGTGGTTCAAGAAGGCAGCTCATCACCACCTTCTCAAGGGCAATTATGGATGGGCAATAAATGCTGGCCTTGCCAGCGACGCCCACATCCCATGAACGCATATAAAAAAATACAGGGCTATGGGGAGAGAGTGGGGCAGTGGGATTAGTGGTGGATTGATACAGGACTATGGGGATAGAGTGGGCCAGTGGGATTAGTTTGAGATTGATACAGGGCTATGGGGAGAGAGCAGGGCAGTGGGATCAGTTTGGGATTGATACAGGGCTATGGGGAGAGAGGGAGGCAGTGGGATTAGTGTTGGATTGATATAGGGCTATGGGGAGAGAGCGGAGCAGTGGGATCAGTTTGGGATTGATACAGGGCTATGGGGAGAGAGGGAGGCAGTGGGATTAGTGGTGGATTGATACAGGACTATGGGGATAGAGTGGGCCAGTGGGATTAGTTTGAGATTGATACAGGGCTATGGGGAGAGAGCAGGGCAGTGGGATCAGTTTGGGATTGATACAGGGCTATGGGGAGAGAGGGAGGCAGTGGGATTAGTGTTGGATTGATATAGGGCTATGGGGAGAGAGCGGAGCAGTGGGATCAGTTTGGGATTGATACAGGGCTATGGGGAGAGAGGGAGGCAGTGGGATTAGTGGTGGATTGATACAGGACTATGGGGATAGAGTGGGCCAGTGGGATTAGTTTGAGATTGATACAGGGCTATGGGGAGAGAGCAGGGCAGTGGGATCAGTTTGGGATTGATACAGGGCTATGGGGAGAGAGGGAGGCAGTGGGATTAGTGTTGGATTGATATAGGGCTATGGGGAGAGAGCGGAGCAGTGGGATCAGTTTGGGATTGATACAGGGCTATGGGGAGAGAGGGAGGCAGTGGGATTAGTGGTGGATTGATACAGGACTATGGGGATAGAGTGGGCCAGTGGGATTAGTTTGAGATTGATACAGGGCTATGGGGAGAGAGCAGGGCAGTGGGATCAGTTTGGGATTGATACAGGGCTATGGGGAGAGAGGGAGGCAGTGGGATTAGTGTTGGATTGATATAGGGCTATGGGGAGAGAGCGGAGCAGTGGGATCAGTTTGGGATTGATACAGGGCTATGGGGAGAGAGGGAGGCAGTGGGATTAGTGTTGAGTTGCTACAGGATCCTGGGGAGAGTGCGGGGCAGTATGATTAGTTATTTAGAAGGTACAGGGCTATTCGGACAGGGTGGGACAGTGGGATTAGTTTTGAATTGCTCTTGCGAAGAGTTGGCACAGGCATGAAGGGCTGAACGGTCTCCTTCTGTGGCAATGAGGCCTTCCTTTTTGGGAGTGAAGACTTTAGACTGAGGAACACCCCACCCGTCCATTGTTGCTCAGCACCACTGAAGGCCAACATCTGCTGTAACTAGTACAGCCCTGCATTGTGTTACAGTTCATGGAGCATCGCCAACATAAGCAGGTTTTATAGTTTGTCTGTGCAATGTAAGTGATGTATATATAGCTGCTGTGCTGGCACTATGTTTATAACACTCTAACTGATATTTTCCCCATTCCTTCACACGCCGGCAACTCAATGACTGTGAAATGTACCTTTCCTGGAGGCCCCTGTAAGCTGTGTAATGGGAATGTGGCCCGTTACTTTGGCATCCAGTGCACCTTCTACCAGGTGCGGCACATCCTTGAGGCTGCATTCACCTTGGCTGCCAGATTTCGCCACGCCTGGCGTACGTTCTGTGTGACGATCTTTCAGAACATTGCGCTGTCACCTAATGCCTGAAACATCTCGTCTTTGCAGCTTTCTTTGGTCTGTTTTTACTAGAAGCAGAACACTCCACAGCTTTATTCACATGCACACTGTGCTATTTGTAATATTTAAATACCTTGGTTTAGGCTTGGAGAGTGATCAAATGGCTAATTACAGCTGCATTGTGATTGGCGCCTCGGGTGTGCATGAGCGTGTGTCCATGTCTGTGTGTGCACATGCGTGCATGTGTACGTACGTGTAGCGTGTACATGCGTGAAGCATATACATGCGTGAGTGTGCATGGTAATGAATGAGAGATCAGAGTGAAGAGGAGCAAAATCGGGCAGCCTCACCTGTGTGGCTCCAATGCCCAAACAATTTAGCAGCCGTTGATTATCCATGAGGAAATCTAGTGTCAGGCTGCCGTAACCACTCCCCTTACTGCATTCCATTTCCCAGCTCTGCCACCTTGCTGCTCTCTCTGATTGGGATTGCTGATTTATGTTCACAGAAAATGCTGGAAATACTCAGCAAGTCAGGCAGCATCTGTGGAGAAAGAAACAGAGTTAACGTTTCAGGTCGATGGCCCTTCGTCAGAACTGGGAGAAGTTGAAGGTTAAACAATTTTTAAGCAAGTACAGAGCCAGGGGAAGGGGAGAGGAAGGGGGTGGGGCGGGGCGGGGGAGAACAAAAGGGAAGGTCTGTGATAAGGTGGAGAGCAAGAATGATTAAATAACAAAAGGGATGATGGTGGAAGGTAAGGAGGGTGGGAATGGGACAAGTAAAGAAACAAAAGATGAGACTAGAGGAGCTGTAAATGGCAACATCATAACCATTACCAGCACCTGCTGTCTGAAAAAATGGGAGCAGTGGTTTTGATCTGAAGTTATTGAAATCAATGTTGAGTCCGGAAGGTTGTAAAGTGCCTAAACAAAAGATGAGGTGCTGTTCCTAAAATTTTCCAGTCCTGGTAACATCTTTGTAAATCTCCTCTGCACCCTCTCTAGTGCAATTACATCTTTCTTGTAATGTAGTGACCAGAACTGTACGCAGTACTCAAGCTGTGGCCTAACTAGTGTTTTATACAGTTTTAGCATAACCTCCCTGTTTTTATATTCTATGCCTCAGCTAATAAAGGAAAGTATCCCATATGCCTTCTTAACCACCTGCTACCTTCAGGGATCTGTGGACATACACTCCAAGGTCCCTCTGTACCTCTACACCTCTCAGTATCCTCCCATTTATTGTGTACTCTCTTGCCTTGTTTGCCCTCCCCAAATGCATTACCTCACAATTCTCTGGATTGAATTCCATTTGCCACTTTTCTGTCCATCTGACCAGTCCATTGATATCTTCCTGCAGTCTACAGCTTTCCTCCTCACTATCAACCACACGGCCAATTTTTGTATCATCTGCAAACTTCTTAATCATGCCTCCTATATTTAAGTCTAAATCATTAATATATACCACAAAAAGCAAGGGACCTAGTACTGAGCCTTGTGGAACCCCATCGGAAACAGCCTTCCACTCATAAAAACACCCATTGACCATTACTCTTTGCTTCCTGCCACTGAGCCAATTTTGGATCCAACTTGCCACTTTCCCTTGGATCCCATGGGCTTTTACTTTCCTGACCAGTCTGCCATGTGGGACCTTGTCAAAAGCCTTGCTAAAATCCAAGTAGACTACATCAAATGCGCTACCCTCATCAATCCTCCTTGTTGCCTCTTCAAATAATTCAGTCAAGTTAGTCAGACATGACCTTCCCTTAACAAATTCTTTGATTCCTTTGACTCCACGCACTTCCTCCAAATAAAAGGTGTCGCTATGGGAACCCGTATGGATCCTAGCTACGCCTGCCTTTTTGTGGGATATGTGGAACATTCCTTGTTCCAGTCCTACTCAGGTCCCCTCCCTCACCTCTTTTTCCAGTACATTGATAACTGTATCAGTGCCGTTTCCTGCTCTCGCCCAAACTGGAAAATTTCATCAACTTTGCTTCCAATTTCCACCCTTCCCTCGCCTTCACATGGTCCATCTCCAACTCTTCCCTTCCCTTCCTCAACTTCTCTATCTCCATTTCTGGGGATAGGCTGTCAACCAATATCTATTATAAGCCCACCAACTCCCACAGCTACCTCAATTACACTTCCTCCCAACCCCCTTCCTGTAAGGACTCTATTCCCTTCTCCCAGTTTCTCCGTCTCCATCTGACGATGCCATCTTCCACACCAGTGCTTCTGATCTGTCTTCCTTTTTCCTCAACCGAGGATTCCCCTCCACTGTGGTTGACAGGGCCATCGATCGTTTCCTTCCTATTTCCCGCACTTCTGCCCTCACCCCTTCCCCTCCCTCCCAGGACCATGATGGGGTCCCCCTTGTCCTCACCTTCCACCCACCAGCCTCCACATTCAACGTATCTTCCTCCACCATTTCCGCCACCTCCAGCGCGATCCCACCACCAAACACATCTTCCCCTCCCTTCCCCTTTCAGCATTCCAAAGGGACTGCTCCCTCCACAACACCCTGGTCCACTCATCCATCACCCCCAACATCCGCTCTCCTTCCTGTGCGAGTGCAAGAGATGCAACACCTGCCCCTTCACCTCCTCCCTTCCCACCATCCAGAGCCCCAAACACTCCTTCCAGGTGAAATAGCGGTTTACTTGTACTTCTTTCAATTTAGTATACTGTAATGCGGTCTCCTCTAGACTGGAGAGACAAAATGTAGATTGGGTGATCGCTTTGCTGAACACCTCCGCTCTGTCCGCAAGTGTGACCCTGACCTGGGTCGCTTGCCATTTTAATTCCCCGTCCCACTCCCACTCTGACCTAGAATCATAGAATCATAGAAAATTTAAGGCACAGGAGGAGGCCATTCGGCCCATCGTGTCTGTGGCTGCAGAAAATGAGCCACCCAGCTGAATCCCACTTTCCAGCACTTGGTTCGTAACCTTTTAGGTCACGACACTTCAGGTCAGGACCTCTCTGTCCTCGGCCTATTACACTGTTCCAATGAAGCTCAAGGTAAGCTCGAGAAACAGCAACTCATCTTTTGTTTAGGCACTTTACAACCTTCCGGACTCAACATTGATTTCAATAACTTCAGATCAATAACCACTGCTCCCATTTTTTCGGACAGCAGGTGCTGGTAATGGTTCTGATGTTGCCATTTACAGCTCCTCTAGGCCCGTCTTTTGTTTCTTAACCTGTCCTATTACCACTCTCCTTGCCTTGCACCATCATCCCTTTTGTCATTAAATCACACCTGCTCTCCACCATATCACAGACCTTCCCCTTTGTTCTTTCCTTCCCCCCTTCCCCTGGTTCTGTACTTGCTTAAAAACTGTTTAATCTTCAACTTCTTCCAGTTCTGACGAAAGGTCATCGACCTGAAACGTTAACTCTGTTTCTTTCTCAACAGACGCTGCCTGACTTGCTGAGTACTTCCAGCATTTTCTGTTTTTCATATAATCATAGAAAGGTTATAACACAGAAAGAGGCCATTCGGCCCATCGAGTCCGTGCCAGCTCTATACAAGAGCAATTCAGTTAGTCCCACTCCCCCGCCCTATCCCCATAGCCCTTCAAATTTTTCCTTTCAAGTACATCTCCAGTTCCCTTTTGAAGGCTATGATTGAATCTGCCTCCACCACCCCCTCGGACAGTGCATTCCAGATCATAATCACTCGCTGTTTAGGAACGTTTCCCCTCATGTCACCTTTGGTTCTTTTGCCAATCACCTTAAATCTGTGTCCTCTGGTTCTTGTCCCCTCCATCAATGGGAACAGTTTATCTCTATCTACTCTGTTTAGACCCTTCATGATTTTGAATACCTCTATCAAATCTCCTCACAACCGTCTCTGTTCCAAGGAGAACAACGCCAGCTTTGCCAGTCTATCCACGTAACTAAAGTCCCTCATCCCTGGAATCATTCTAGTGAATCTCTTCTGCACCCTCTCTAAGGCCTTCACATCTTTCCTAAAGTGCGGTGCCCAGAACTGGACACAATACTCCAGTTGTGGCCGAACCAGTGTTTTATAAATGTTCATCATGACTCCCATACTTTTGTACTCTGTGCCTCTATTTATAAAGCCCAGCGTCCCAAATGCTTTTTTAACCGCTTTCTCAACCTGCCCTGCCACCTTCAACGATTTGTGCACACATACCCCCAGGTCTCTCTGTTCCTGTACCCCTTTTAGAGTTGTGCCTTCTAGTTTATATTGCCTCTCCTCGTTCTTCCTACCGAAATGTATCACTTTGCATTTTTCTGCGTTAAATTTCATCTACCACGTATCTGCCCATACCACCAGCCTGTCTATATCCTCTTGAAGTCTATCACTATCCTCCTCACTGTTTACTACCCTTCCAAGTTTTGTGTCATCTGCAAATTTTGAAATTGTGCCCTGTACACCCAAGTCCAAGTCATTAATATATATCAAGAAAAGCAGTGGTCCCAGCACTGACACCTGGGGAACACCACTGTACACCTCCCTCCAGTCCGAAAAACAACCATTCAGCACTACTCTCTGTTTCCTGTCACTTAGCCAATTCTGTATCCATGTTGCTATTGTCCCCTTTATTCCATGGGCCGCAATCTTGATGATAAGCCTACCATGCGGCACTTTATCAATCACCTTTTGAAAGTCCATATACTGCATTGCCCTCATCTACCCTCTCTGTTACCTCATCAAAAAACTCTATCAGGTTAGATAAATACGATTTGCCTTTAACAAATCCATGCTGGCTTTCCCTAATCAATCCACACTCATCCAAGTGACTGTTAATTCTGTTCTAGATTATAGTTTCTAGAAGTTTCCCCACCACTTAGGTTAAACTGACTGGCCTATAGTTGCTGGGTTTACCTTTACACCCTTTTCCGAACAAGGGTGTAATATTTGCAATTCTTTAGTCCTCTGACACCACCCCCATATCTAAGGAGGATTGGAAGATTATGGCCAATACCTGCACAATTTTCACCCTTACTTCCCTCAGCAACTTAGGATGCATCCCATCCGGACCGAGTGACCTATCTACTTTAAGTACAGCTAGCCTTTCAAGTACCTCTTCTTTATCAATTTTTAGCCCATCCAGTATCTCAACTATATCTTCCTTTACTGAGACTCTGGCAGCATCTTCTTTCTTGGTAAAGACAGATACAAAGTACTCATTTAGTACCTCAGCCGTGCCCTCTGCCTCTATGAGTAGATCTCCTTTATGATCCCTAATCGGCCCCACCCCTCCTCTTACTACCCGTTTACTGTTTACTTGCCTGTAGAAGACTCTTGAATTCCCTTTTATGTTGGCCGCCAGTCTATTCTCATACTCTCTCTTTGCCCCTCTTATTTCCTTTTTCACTTCCCCTCTGAACTTTCTATATTCTGTTTGGTTCTCACTTGTGTTATCAACCTGACATCTGTCATACGCCTCTTTTCTCCGTTTCATCTTACTCACTATCTCTTTTGTCATCCAGGGAGCTCTGGCTTTAGTTGCCCTACCTTTCTGCCTCATGAGAATGTGCCGAGACTGTACCCGAAACATCTCCTCTTTAAAGGCCGGCCACTGTACAATTACAGTTTTGCCTGCCAATCTTTGATTCCAATTTACCCGGGCCAGATCTGTTCTCATCCCATTGAAATTGGCCCTCCTCCAATTAAGTATTTTTACCTTAGAGTGGTACATGTCCTTTTCCATAGCTATTCTAAACCTTATGATACTATGATCGCTGCTCCCTAAATGCTCCCCCACTGATACTTGCTCCACTTGGCCCACCTCATTCCCTAGAACCAAGTCCAGCAATGCCTCCTTCCTCGTTGGGCCGGAAACATACTGGTCAAGAAAGTTCTGAATACATTTCAAAAATTCCTCCCTCTCTTTGCCCATTATTATTATTGTTATCCCAGTCTATATAAAGATAGTTGAAGTCCCCAGTTATCACAACTCTGTAATTTCCCTGCAAATTTGCTCCTCTATATCCTTCCCACTAGTTGGTGGCCTATAGAATACACCCAGTAGTGTAATGGCACCTCTTTTATTTCTTAACTCTAACCAAATAGATTCTGTCCAAGACCCCTACAGGACATCCTCTCTCTCCAGCACTGCAATATTCTCCTTAATCAATACTGCCAACCCCTCCTTTCTTTCCTTCCATATCGTTCCTGAATACCTTGTATCCAGGAATATTTAGTACCCAATCCTGCCCTTTTTTTGGACCAGGTCTCTGTTATCACCATGACATTGTATTCCCATGTGGCTATTTGCGCCTGAAGCTCACCACCTTGTTTACCACCCTTCGTGCATTTTCAGCATCTGCAATATTTTGCTTTTGATTTGCTGATTTATGGGCGGTTTTGTGCAGTGGGCCCACTCAGAACTGGGTTGAGGCTTTCCAGTAGGATATACGTCCCAGTAGAAGGAGGACATTTCCATCCTCTCTCCAGAGGCTGAATTCATACTTGAAAGGACATTGGGCTCTGCCCAGTCCCCTGTCTGTACGACTGTTGTGTGAAGACCCTGACTGAAATTCATATTGTTTGTAATTGATTAGTGAGTGTCACATCTATGCTTCATATTTATTTCCTTCCCTTCAATTTACTCTCCTCCTCTACTGATGACACTGACTGGTGCTATAGAGTACAGTTCCATGAGTAGTACAGTTCCACATGTGGTGTTGAGACACTGACTGATCCTCACTGTCTCTCAGGTGTGGTGATGAGCCTGATCCTCACTCTCTCTAGGTGTGGTGATGACCCTGATCCTCACTGTCTCTCTAGGTGTGGTGATGAGCCTGATCCTCACTGTCTCTCTAGGTCTGGTGATGACCCTGATCCTCACTGTCTCTCTAGGTGTGGTGATGACCCTGATCCTCACTGTCTCTCTAGGTGTGGTGATGACCCTGATCCTCACTGTCTCTCTAGGTGTGGTGA
>NC_090337.1:65023839-65024956 GCF_035084215.1 Heptranchias perlo | reverse complement strand
TGAGGGAGAGGGAGGGGGGAGGGAGAGGGAGGAGGGAGGGAGAGGGAGGAGGGGGAGGGGGGAGGGAGAGGGAGGGGGGAGGGAGAGGGAGAGAGGGAGGGAGAGGGAGAGGGAGAGGGGAGGGGGAGGGGGAGAGGGAGAGGGAGGGGGAGAGGGAGAGGGAGGGGGAGAGGGAGAGGGAGAGGGAGGGGGAGAGGAGAGGGAGGGGAGAGGGAGGGGGAGAGGGAGGGGAGAGAGGGGAGGGGAGAGGGAGGGGGAGAGGGAGGGGGAGAGGGAGAGGGGAGAGGGAGGGGGGAGAGAGGGAGGGGAGGGAGAGGGAGGGGGGAGACAGACAGAAAGAGAGAGGGAGGGAGAGAGAGAGGGAGGGGGCGAGAGAGAGAGGGAGGGGCGAGAGAGAGAGAGGGAGGGGGCGAGAGAGAGAGAGGGAGGGGGCGAGAGAGAGAGAGGGAGGGGGCGAGAGAGAGAGAGGGAGGGGGCGAGAGAGAGAGAGGGAGGGGGCGAGAGAGAGAGAGGGAGGGGGGCGAGAGAGAGAGAGGGAGGGGGCGAGAGAGAGAGAGGGAGGGGGCGAGAGAGAGAGAGGGAGGGGGCGAGAGAGAGAGAGGGAGGGGGCGAGACAGAGAGAGAGGGAGGGGGGCGAGAGAGAGAGAGAGAGGGGGCGAGAGAGAGAGGAGAGAGAGAGGGAGGGGGCGAGAGAGAGAGAGGGAGGGGGGCGAGAGAGAGAGAGGGGGGGCGAGAGAGAGAGAGGGAGGGGGCGAGAGAGAGAGAGGGAGGGGGCGAGAGAGAGAGAGGGAGGGGGCGAGAGAGAGAGAGGGAGGGGGCGAGAGAGAGAGAGGGAGGGGGCGAGAGAGAGAGAGGGAGGGGGGCGAGAGAGAGAGAGGGAGGGGCGAGAGAGAGAGAGGGGAGGGGGCGAGAGAGAGAGAGGGAGGGGGCGAGAGAGAGAGAGGGAGGGGGCGAGAGAGAGAGAGGGAGGGGCGAGAGAGAGAGAGGGAGGGGGCGAGAGAGAGAGAGGGAGGGGGCGAGAGAGAGAGAGGGAGGGGGCGAGAGAGAGAGGAGGGGGAGAGGAGGGCGAGAGAGAGGAGAGGGAGGGGCGAGAGAGAGAGAGGGGGGCGAGAGAGAG